>NW_006263698.1:227135-239707 GCF_000469605.1 Apis dorsata | reverse complement strand
ATTTTCTTTTATACAAACACACGAGAAATTTTCATATTGTTCTCGATTATTTGGATGCACCGGATTTTCGGTCGAAAAGATCGAATTCGGGGAGGAAAAACGGGAAAAAAAGGAAGAAGAATAACTTCTATTGTCGTACGAAAGAAAAAGAACAGATGAAATGATAAATAATAGTTTCTTAGGAAAAAATGAAAGCTTTAAAAAAAATAATAAAGATAATACTGCAATTTTCTTTTATACAAACACACGAGAAATTTTCATATTGTTCTCGATTATTTGGATGCACCGGTTTTTCGGTCGAAGAGATCGAATTTAGGGAGGAAAGGCGGCGAATAAAAAAGGGCGAAAAATAACTTCGATTGTCGTACAACAGAAAAGGAACCGATGAAATGATAAATAATAGTTTCTTCGGAAAAAATGAACGCTTTAAAAAAAATAATAAAGATAATACTGCAATTTTCTTTTATACAAACACACGAGAAATTTTCATATTGTTCTCGATTATTTGGATGCACCGGTTTTTCGGTCGAAGAGATCGAATTTAGGGAGGAAAGGCGGCGAATAAAAAAGGGAGAAAAATAACTTCGATTGTCGTACAAAAGAAAAGGAACAGATGAAATGATAAATAATAGTTTCTTAGAAAGAATAATAATATTCTGTAATTTTCTTTTACGCAGAGAGAAATTTTCATATTGTTTATCCCCCGGTCGAAGAGATCGAATTTGGGGGAGAAAGAGCGGGGAATAGAAAAAGGGAAGAGGAATAATTTCACTTCAAAATGCATAGGCAACCGCATCCGCCCCCCTCGAGGGGTGCAAAATGGAACGCGCAACCGATGTTAACTTATTTACACGGAGGTTGGCCAACCTGCCGCGAAAGAAATTGGCTGGTCGCGCGAAACGAAGCGCTAATTCGCCAGCTCGCGCAAGCTCATCCGCCGGATTACAAGCTCGTATCAAGGCACGTTAATTCAGCTCCCTTGTAGCAGACGGCATACAAAATGCAGCCAACCATTCCACCTCCCCCTCGCCGTTTTCCAGGCGAATCTTTCTCGTTCGAGGTGTAATTCATCCTCGAAAATCACCAATGGATTTTACGCGATTTCTTCCTATTCGAAAAATTGACGATTCCTTGTTAGAAGAGAAGACTCGTTTTTCCAATACGTGGATGGTTGTCGACTTGGAGATTTCGCCTTTTGCGAACCAAGGGAGAGAGATGTTACAAGGAATTAGCATGGGGTTTACAGTTTGCGGGCGGAGAAATTCGTTTTGTAACGGAAGCGAATTCTTCACGGATGACGACGCGGCGCAATTACTATTTCGGTAATAGTTTCCCCGACGCTTGGAATTTGCGTGGACTCGAGATAGCGAAAGATTGTTCCCTCGATAGGGGGAGGAGAGTGGGCAATCGGGTACGACGACTGGCGGCTCGAATGGGTCGCAACGTGACCGTACACGCGGTTCAAGTCCAATTAATACGACGTAACAAACGTGCCATCAAATTCGCTCTTCTCCTCTCAACCTCCTCGCTTCTCGTGCAACGTAATTAACGACGAGAATCGCGGCGTTTGCTCCGAGTGTAGGGCAAACAACTATCTATATATATATATATGCTTTAATCTGTGATTATTTAATCGAAATTATATTCGGTGAATTCGATCGAGAAGATCGAATTCTGTATCCTCCCTCTTCTATGAGTATCTTCAATTTAATTTATTCGATATGAAGTTTATTTTTCTTTTCCACTCTCCCTTTTTTGGAGATTCTTTTTTGACGATCAACAGGGTTGTGTCTTGTTAAACCTGGCATTTCGATAAGTTTGGCAATGAAAATGAATTAACAGCGTGCCGAAAATGACGCATCGAGTTTCATCGCCTCTGTCTCTCTCTCTTTCAGAGTAGTCGATAAAAAGTGCAACGAGGATCATTTTAAAACCGGGGAAAAAGTGCATGACTACAGCCTGGAGCGAGGGACGGAGCATAAAACGGTACTTGGTAGCGTCGACGCAAAATCGTCCTGTTCGCATGATTACTAGTCGTGAAATAAAAACGGAATCACCGCGATAAGCTATCAAAATTGCTATCCATCCCTTTACCTCGATTGTCATTGGATTAATCGTGTAAGATGAGGAGTATCAAGATTATATAAAAAATATTTTGCTGTATTCAAGTTATACCTTTCCATCTCGATCGTAGTTAATCGTAGAAGAAAAAAGAGAGTATCGAGATAAATGAAATTCGACGCGAGATCATAAGAAATGGAATTATTGTTTCAAATATAGGATTATATATATTTTGGATGCATTCTAACATATCTACATTTTGTTATATTGTTGTTGAATTAATAAGAAAAGGATCGTCAAGATGAATGGAATGATACAAAGTAAATGATAAAAATAAATAAAAATGGATGATTGTTCTCGATAAAGAATATAGAGATATACGTTATAATACATTTTAATACATTCCAAATATCTATCCGTTTACCTTGGATCGTCGAATCAATCGTAAGAAAAGAAGAAGCAAGATAAAACGATATCTCTTACGAGATCACGTACCAAGGGACCAAGGAAAATAAAATTCTTAAATAAAAAATGATGCAAAATATTTTCATGCATTCCAACTCGGCAAATGAAAAAAAGAGAAAGAATACTCTTAAGAGAAAATTTGAAATTCTTTGCATTCATGAAAGAATATCGCGAAAAATAGAATAAAAAAAAAAAAAAAGAAAAAGAGCATTTATGAGTAGAACGGCGACGAAATTTTGAAGAAATTATACAACTACGAGGACGGCGTCGCGTACTCGACAACTGTATATATAAAGGCATAACGAAGCAACGGCGGCGTCGTAAAGGTAGCGATGGTTGTAGAAGAAATACGAGGATAAAAAAACGAGTACGTAACATTCTCTCTCCCTCCCTTTTCCTCCACGTGAAATAAATTAACGCGGGTGCACGCGTGCGTTCACGTACGCCATTCGAATCTCTCGCGTGTTGCGACGCACGTGGGAGCACGTACGAGACGCTCGCCTCGTAATTACAAGCTGACTCCATAATAGGATTTTCGGCTGTTTTAGCACCGCCGCTAAGAAGAACGATGCTTATCATCGCGAACGAGCTCCGTTGATTGCGAGGAACGCGATGCGCCTGTGCACCGCCTTGCAAACCCATCCCTCTCGTTCCCCCCCGGTGTTTATAGTTTGTTTGATGAGTCGTGGATTTTTTAAAACCTGTCCACGCATTAATTTACCAAGTTGGGGCGAAACTCCGCTTTCGCGTCACGTCCGCCCGTGGTACAAAAATGATTCGATCGAGATATTAAAAAGTTGAGAGAGGGGAAAGTTTTTTGCACGAGGGAAAGAAACCGCGATACGAAAGAGGAATACTCGATGTGGTGGGATAATAAAAAGGGAGGCATGATGAACAAGGGATGAAACGAGATAAACAATGGACATCTCCCTGTTAATGACGATTTCGATAATTTATCGTTTGCAGCATCGAATAATCGTCGCGTCTATATCATAATAGTTGTACAACTATAAAGTTACACGAGGATTTTTAAGTAAAGATATTTGCGGAAAGGTATCTTGCAAATAACTTTGTTTCATACGACCATAATTAAAGAAATTTCCTATTCGTTGATCCAACTTCTTGTTACACCTTCTTGCGTAAAATAGCGTATCGAAATTTTTCGAAGATCTCCAGCTGTCCCTTTCTCGAGCCAAAAGCCTCGAGAAAAAATTATTCGTCGACAATTAACCGCGATTGAGCTCACACGATTTACGATAACTCGAGAAAAATCGGTTTATCCAAATCCGTGGCCGGTTGAAAATGCGAGGTATTTAATAAACGCGAAACGGGGCTGGCTCGATGGAAAAATTAGAAATTATATCCGGCCTCTAATAGTCGTCGGGGCGGTGATTTAGGGGGTTGATTATTGCGAAAAGAAGCCCGTAAATCATGGGAACCGTGTCTCGCGCGCGCTTATTGCGCGCCTCCGAGGAATTTCCGCTCGAATTTAAGGGGCGGCGTGATCGAGGCGACAAATAAAACGATTCTTCATCCCCTTCCTGAATTTCCTTTAGGACCTACCCATTAACATCTACGTATATACGTATAATCTGTATACGTTTATCATCGGTGAAACTCGTTTCGAAATTAACATTCATAATCCGACTTTGTCGATGGGCGCGGGGAGGAGGGTTATCCGCAGTCGGCGCACATGCGAGCGCGATTGCTACGTGATCGTATTACTTCCGTGGGGAGGGATGAAAAAAAGAAAAAAAAAGAAAAAGAAAAAAAATGTGGGAAAAATTGGAACGGTCTCAATGGATGTTTGGTGAAATATTGAAATTTGTTTTGAATTCGGTTTACATCGGCGCCTCGCCTCTTCCGGCCTCGAATTTTGTTTCCTTCTCGATGTGTCGCGTTTAATGCCTTGCTATCGGTTCCGTGGCTTATTTTTACTCGTTTGAAATTTCAAATCGTGTTTTTTTTTTTTATTTATTTATTTATTTACGTTCAATTGACCGACGAGTGATTTAACGCGATAAAATAGTTAGAAATTGTTTTAATTAGAATGCTTCGTTGGACGAGGATCTGTTTTATATTAGAGTAATTAGAAGAAATATATTGGCTCACAAATTTCTTTTCCTTCCAAGTAGTTTCGAGTAATTATTCACTTGAGAATAATTTCTTGTTGACTGGGCAGTGAAAACAATAAATGAAAATGTACGGGTTTAGAATGAATATATTTAATTATGCGCGTATCTTTACAAAACATTTGAAGTATGTGTATCGAAGATGAAATAATGATTTTGGCAGCATTCGATAATAAAATATAAAATTTCAGTGAACTTTAAATTCCATAACATTTCTATATACATATATATATGTTTGATTCCTCGACATTATTTCATTAAAGACTCGTAAGACGTTGCAAAAATCGAACTCGTCTCTCTCGTCTCGTTTCCGCACCTAATACACCTCAAGAAAAACCTATTGTTAAACCAGGGAAATAGAGATAGAAATCGGAAGTGGAATTCAATTTCTGCCAATTTATGCTCGAACGTTCCAGTTGCTCGATATCTCTTTTGGTCTCTTACCCGAGTATTTTCGTCTTGAAAATCTACGCAAATGGCGCCATCCGGATTGAAACGGCGATAGCTAACGGTGTTAGTTAGTTATTCATGCAGTTGTCCGCTTCCATTTTTCTTGGAACGAGCATCAGCGCTCCCGCGAAAATTTGACGCGGCACGTTTCCCGCGCTGTGCGTTCCACGGATAATCAAGATTTTTGGCAGCGTTGATATAGAGATTGGATGTAAAATAGCACCCGACACTTTGTTACGTTAACCGATACATCACCGTGAGGGCCCCCTCCCCTCTAACCGGAAATATAATTTAGTTTAACGCGGTCGTCGCCGGAACGCGATTATAATTCACGAAGAAATTAAATTTTCTCCCCGTCATTGTGACCGGGATTGGCGCGAAAATCGGGCGATTAATTCACATATTAACGAAATGTGAAACGGCCGTGTCGCGATCCGCACGTTCCACGCATCTAATTCGCCGGCAAATCGTTCGAATTTCGAAGCACTTGCCAGTCGTTAAAGCCCTATTAACGGCCGACAGGTTGAAAAAACGGAACGATCGTTGGAATAGAGTAGTAGTCTCTGCATCCGCCCGAAAGAGAGAGAGAGAAAGAGAATTTCGATAATTTCGCGCGTGTCGACGCGCTTTTGTATGCGCGCGGTGTTTCCACGCTCTCGATAACGAATCGAACAATTTCCCCATGCATAATTTTTAGATTATCGATGGAAAAAAAAAAATATTATCGTATTTATGCAAAAAATACACGTTCCCGGCCGGCAATCATTTGGAAACAAATTACACGTCCAATTCTCGCGTTTTGATCGAAAACGTGTAATTTTATCTCTTCATCGATACACACGCGTCCGATAAAGTTTCTCTTCCTCTCTTTCTCTCTCTCTCTCTCTCTCTCTCGTTGAAATCCGGTTGACGATGTACACGCGATGTATAACACGGATTTATTCATCGGATTGAAATCTCGATTACACGCGAATCAAAACCTTTCGAGCGGTCGGTCGAAACTTGTTCAAGGACGATCTCCCTTCCTCCCTTCGATCGGGGAGGAAGGGGTACGCGGAAGCTTGAAGGGTGGCGGGCAAGGAGAAGCGGCCCTTCTCCCTGTCACGTGACGATACGCATCATTAAAATTCATAAGGCGAGACTCGCCCATTCCCACTTTAGCACCCCACGGGCTGAACGAGCCGCGCATCATATATTTATAGACGCCCTCGAATGCACACATGCATCTCGGGCACACCTTATGCAACCCGGTGCATCGATTTCGGTGCGCACTTATCCGTACCTGGACGTGGATATCCAACGTTTCCGCGAAAATACATACATACATACATACATACATATACCCTCCTTCCTCCCTCTCCCCGAGCTCCTTCCTTTCGAGGCCAAAAGAGGAGCTGTGGAGCGTCATCGTCGTCGTCGTCGTCGGTTATTCCATGCATGAAATATCATCCCCCTTTTATTATTATTATTAGAATTGATTTGACAATGACGATACACAACGATATATAATAGCTTTTGCGTATATATATATGTATATATCTCCCCGTGTAATCTATCAAACGGAAAGGTTTCGAGGGGAGAGGTGGATTGTTCGATCGAAATTGTTGCTCGAGGTGTAACCTAAGTTGGTTATCGCGTTAGTTATTTATCGAACGTGTCAACGTCGATGACGGACAGTTTGCGTAGATTATACCGCGATACCGCGGTGTCGTCCCGTTGCGACGCGTTCTACAGTGATGACGGGAGGGGGGAGTGCGGGGGCGCTTCTATGAATCTTGCACAGGCCGCATGCGTGCACGCACGAAGTTAGGAAGGAGGAGTAGGCCGCCTATTCCCTTTCCTGGCGTGTCGGTACAATGACAAATTGTGGCTCGGATACCAATCGCCGCTCCAGCCAATTGGAATAAATCAAATTTCACGGCGGAACATTCTAAAATTTACGCCCGATCGATCTCGATACCCGCTTTTCGAAGAGAACGATCTCTGATATCTCGGAAGGAGTATAGTAGAAACGAATTATACGCGTCCCCGAATTTCGCTTATTCGAATAAGGATGCGTTTTGACGGCCTAAAATATATCGAGGTATCTAAATCGACTACTTGGAATTTAATTCAATACGGATTCTGGATTCTGGAACATTCGTAACGCGTCGAGATGTAAATGAAACGATATAATTGCAAAGACTACAAATCTATCGATTATTGGATAAGGAAGATATAAAGTGATCATTTAAGATCATTCCTGAACAAATGATAATTTTATTTCGAAAAATTATAATACGATAATACGTTTAATTTATTTTATCATTTCCTTTTTAAATCCGTGTCGTCCAATTTCTAGTTTTCCCACTTTCTTTCACAAATTTGAATTTTATGCAATGATTTAACCGACGCGCTAATCAACTTTATTAACGCGATAATTGATTTATTCCGATGGAAGTAATGTCTCAACGTCAACGTCACCGCGTATCAAACACAAATCTCTAATGAAATTAGCACGTACGTAGTTGTGCATAGTCGAACGAGACCCTCGGCCCCTAAGGCTTTTCTCGACGAAATTGGCGGTACGACAACGAATAATCGACCATTACAACTTGCAAAAAGAAAAAAAATGAAACACCAAGGTTCCCGCTAATAAATCACTGGAAATCGTTAAAATTCCCCCAAAAAACTCTTGCCGAGCAAGAGTATAAATTATAAAAAGCTGATAAAATAAAAGGTCGAGTAGATAGCGAGCAAGGTGACCATGGAAAAAACGCCAAAAAAAAAAAAAAAGGTTGAAACTTTTCGGAAGTTACAAGCGGATCAACATCGTTAATCATTGGCATACATTATTCAGAAGCGTCTCGAACGTGCATAACTTTTGTTCGTGTTCACGCGCCGCTTTCTTGAGAATAATTCTTGTGAACACCATGATCGGTGGGAAAATCCGATTGAGAGAGTGACGGTCATATTTTTTTTCTTCTTCTTCTCATCCCCTCGAACTTCCGGATTCGAATGATGATTGCTCGTGAAAATTCAATGGAAACTCGGTGTTTACTTTATTCCGGAGGTAAGTTGTAGGGAGATGCGTCAGATTGCAGGAAATGGAATTTTCTAATAACGATCGAGTATTTGTATACTTCTCGAAAGGCAGTTTCCGATGGAAACATTTAAAAGGAAGTGTTTTCAACGTAGTTGAAAATTCATTCCGGAACTGTATGATTATACCGAACAGACGGACCTCTTTTTTTTTTTTTTTAAATTGAATTATATTTGCGATCGATGGAGAAATTGTAAAGTCGAGTGAGCTTTTCTTAAAAAGCATTTAAACGTTAACGATGATCCAATTTATTTTAATTCGTACACCGTGTATATGTATATATATATCGTTGAATTTATCGTATGGAAGAAAAACACGCGATCTTTCCTTTCCACCCGACAAATTTTATCAAGTTGAAAATTAAAATATAATATAATTTTCTCCTCTCCAAAACAATTGCAGATCTTCTAGAAAGTTTATTTTAGAAAAATCGATACACCGTACAATACTCATTTTTTATCCACAAATATCATCTCCACATCAAAACGCTCTCGTATAAATTAACAATTAAACGCACAATTCTACTTCCAAATATAAACAACCGGAACAAATTAATACCAAGAAGCAGATATTTCAGGCTCGCTCGAATAATCATCCACGGCCGAAAATAATCCATCCCTGTCGGATTTATCGTAACGATTGGAACGAGAAACAGCAGAGAAAGAGAGAGATCCCGAATAGTTCGATCGATCGGGATGGTTGAAAAGTTGTCGCGTTTTTGCAGCGGCTAGTAGGCGCGCGTGGGGTGTGCAATGGGCGATGCGAGGGTGCGTCAGCGCACACGTAGGCGCACTTAGCACCCCCGACTGTGTAAGACCACTCGACCGGCACGTACCCCAGATCCTTCAGACGTACCTACACGCCAGTAAATTATCGCCCGACCGTACGTACGGGCAAGTACGCCGCCTCTCGTTGTTTTACACTTACTCTCTCTCTCTCTCTCTCTTACTCTTTTTTCCAGCTCCTTTCTTTCTTTCTCTGGTGGTGGTCGTCCAGCATCCACGCCTCGCATCCCACCCTCTCTCTCGCTTACCTCTTTGTTCTTTCGCGCTTCCTCCACCGCCCTTGCCCGCGCCACCATCGTGATAAAAACGAGATTTACGGATTATTCCGTGGTCATCTCTCTCTCTATCTCTCTCTTTCTCATCTCCGTGTTTTTCCACGTCCTCGACAAGATGAATTTTGTATTCCTCCGGTTGTCCTCGCGCGGTTTCATTAGGATCGGTTAATTTTTCAACCGTGTCATACTAACAGTCAGCTTGGGCGGGAAATAAAGGTAATCAAGCAGGTTTCAAGGAGGTTTCAGGTTTTTCCTGATGTATGTGTGTACACGGGGATGAAGAAATTTTGATAAAAATGGTACGTTGTTCGTCGAGAGGAACAATGGTGTGCTGTATATAATAATAACATTAATGTTCTTTTCTTTCTTCTTTTCTTTTCGTTAATTAGAAGATTCGTGAGTATGTAATTGGGATATATTCGAATTATTCGAAAGGGTAGAATTTTTTGAAAAATTCTCTCGGCACGGAATCTTTTTCAAAGATTAATTAATCACGATGGAATCGAACGATACAATGTATATGTATATTTATTTAATCGATTTGAAATCTTTTTTTTTTTTTCTTTTTTATTCATTTTTTTGTATTTTTAAACACGGTGACTCGGATATCATATTTTCATCATCTCGATAATATATCTGTCACACGCAAAAGTGAAGCTTATTTTGAATCGATAAGCGTTCGAAAGCAACCAAAGTTGGTTAAATTTAAGAGCGAATCTTTCCATGCAGTGATCATTCGGTTCGTGACAGATCGACGTAAAAAAAAAAAAAAGAGAGGAGAGACTTATGGTGGAAAGCAGAGAGAAGGTGGATAGCTCGAATCCCCCAGTAAAGTCGAAAATCGACAGAATCGGAGCGCATATTTCATTGCCGGCGTGCGATTTTCAATCTCCGCGAATGTCCGTCCACCAACCCCCTCATAACCTTTTCTTTTCACGATAGGTCCGTTACTTTTGCCTCTCGAATAACACTGGATAACTTTACGCTTTGTAACTTGGCTTCGAAACGCGAATCGAATCGAATCGAATGCGAGGCAAGGGAGGAGGGGAAAAGTCGAGAGGAAAAAATACATCGCCAAATGATGAATTTTTTCTTTTTCTTCGGGTTTAAAAATTCGAGCTTTCAAATCCAAAGTTCAAAATATTAAAATTATCGATATAAAAATATATACGCTTAATAAAATAATATATTCGATCGAAGTTCCATACGATAAATCACGACGCATCAAAAAGCAAGATTAAAATTATTATAATCAAGTTATCGATTGATTCGATCGATTTTTGTCAATAGTAATTTTTTAAGCATCAATGATTGCTTGTTTCTTTGATGCAATCTTTTTAAAAGTATTAGTAAAAAAAATAGCAATTTTTCTAAACCTATTCACTTATTTTTTAACGATCTCACAGATTAGCAAAAATTGTTCTTTCGCTCGAAATCTCAGATTTTTTTTTTTTTTTATTCGAGATCTCTTTCTAGATATCGCTTTGTAAATGTTTCACGAGCAAACCGAAGAACCGCTTCGGAAGGAGTTTCGAGGAGGAGAGAAAGCTTCTTTGCAAAATCTGTTCCTACTAGATTATGCTGGCAAATTGGGAAAGGGAGGGGGCGCGTTTCTGAAATACGGTTCCACGAGCGGAACCCTGTATGCAATTTGAGGGTTAGCCGAATCTCTGTGCGTCTTTGGCGCGTCCCGAGATTAAATTCCCCGCATCAGGAATAACTTTCCCTAACGTTGATTAGCATACGTGAGAAGAAACTCGTCACTTTCACCGGGCCTCTCCCTTTGACGCCGTTAATAAACCATCCACCATCCCATTCCTGGATATGAATTAACCAGAGCCACCTTCTTATCTGGCATTGATTAAATCCAGAACACTCGACTGTCGTCTCTCGCGTCCTTGAATTATTCATACGTTCTTTAGCCAGGCCCGAGAATGGGTTACATCGATTTCTGGCGACAAAGTCGTTGGAGGAGAAGGTGATGAGTCACCTGTTCCTCTCTCCAACGTGTTATTCAAGATTTCGCGATCGTAGAATAAATTCGAACTTCCCCCCCCCCCCCCCCGAGATGGAAAGAATTCATTCGCGGGTTTAGAAATTCAAAGCGTTTCGCGTCGATTTTTATCACGTCCCGAAAATTCAGAAATTTTCTAGACGCTTCACAGAGGTTCTCTCCCGAAATTAGATTAGAAACGCGTTCGTATTTCCTTTCCATCGAAGACGATCAAATTCAATGGAAAATTCGAAACGACAAACTGGCCAANCCCGGCTATAAATTTAACGGCTTGAAGCTGGAACTCGAACACGACTTCGAGAGACTGCGTTCGATGTGCGGGCAGACCGCACGACGACGCTTGTTCCTCGAACAGACTACATTCCGGATATCTGTCAGCGGCACACCGCCGACGAAAATCGTCGGTGTCGTCACACGAAACCATAATTTCATTCAGTTAAACGTCGTTTGAACCTCGTTCGGCCGAAGGAACGTGATTTTCCACGCTAGTTTTCTTTCTTTCATTAAAGATTATTAGTGGATGTTTGAAGATAATGGAAGGATGATTCGAAAACTTTGTGTATCCGCCCGCAACACTTGTTCAACAGAGTTGATGCGAATCCGTACGAGGCTTGGACAAGTTTGCGCCTCGATGAGGATATCGCTTTCTCGAGGGGCTTCCTCTTATCTTCCAAGTTCCTGTTCCTCGTTTCTCCATCGATACAGTTAAACTCTTTCTCAAACACGTGGGATAGGAAGTGGAGGATCTTGGTAATGAAAGGAAGAAAAGTAGATTGTTTTTTTTTTTTTTTTAATAAAATGCAAATAGCTTTTCATTGAATTCACAAGGATAGGGAAACAATAATTTGTGTAAATTCGTTCGCATCTTTCTATTCCGTTCGAAAAACATTCAAAGCTCAAATCTACGCGCTCTCGTTTGATAAACTCTAGCGTATTCGTTCTTAAAAAACTCTGCCTTCTCTTCCTACTTCAATTTCAAAATTGTATAAACGCACGTTGTCCCGATTTCCTTATGATTAAATAAACGTACACGGAATATCTGAAGAGAATCGGGATTGGAATAGACGTCGTCTTGCACGATTTTTCGTGATATATCGCACGGTCCATCCTCCGAGTTAGTTGGCACGCCGCTTTTATTTCACCTTCGGCTTCGTATTTTCCTTTGTTTTGTTCTCCCTCTAATTTGACGAGGGCGAGGACCATAGAACCGTGTGTACCATTAACCCAAATAATTCCGAAGAACAACCCTCTCTCTTCTCGAATTCTCTCTCCTCCATCCATCTCTCGTCTCTCGTTTGCCAACCATTG
>NW_006263698.1:222486-227022 GCF_000469605.1 Apis dorsata | reverse complement strand
TATATATATATATATCTCGAATATTTTTTCGACACTCATTTCTCAGTTACAGTTTCATCTATCGTCCAATTTTTATATTAATCGTTTCGTTTTTTCGTGCTTTTTGTAACATCGATCCTCGTATATCAATCTATCTATCGATATTTATTATCTTTAGGTCGTTTTAGATATCGATTATTCAATGTCGATTACGAACTTTCTTAGTGGTATATACCATAGAGATGTATAGTTGTAACGAATAATATTCGATTATTAGCGAACGATCCTTTAAAAATATCTCGACTCTTCTCTGAATGAGAAACATAATAATATTAATATTCCATATCTTTAACTTCGAGTTGCACGACTTTTTTCTAAAAATTGTAGCGATCGAATCAAAGTGGAAACTTCTAAATTTAATAATTGAATTTAAATTGTAAACAAATAGTATTAAGAAACTTTAACTTCAAATGGATCAACTCTTTCACCTGACATTATTAATTAGACATCGATCCCAATCCCTTCGTTCTCCCTTCGTCAAATTCTCGAAAGTATAATTAAACGCGTAATCGTGCAGACGATTCTTTTCCCGTTCTTTTTATCCGCGACAAGTGAAACTTTTCAATTAAACAGTTAACCGCGATCACGATTATTATAGGAAAAGTGTTAGCCAGTTTTTAAACGGTACGGTAACGATGTTTTAATTAAATTCGTTCTCCGAATGGGTTTTACCCGATCGATGCCTGCGCGCCCTTTCGGCGCGGCCTTTAAAGGCACAGTTAATGATATCCGATTTGATTTCCATCGGTAAACGTTTCGTTATTGGCGATTGTTGTTGTTAGCGCGCGAACGGAAATTAACCCGCGATTAAACGGGCATTTTCACCGATCCTGTCCAAAACTATCGATCGTCCCGATAATTACAAAACTGCCTCGCTTATCGACTAATACTTGATTAATTCGCGATACAGTTCGGATAAGCGGCGGTATTATTGCATCGCACCGATCGGAACCGCGTGGTAAAGAAACTTTCGAAACTTTGGTTAAAACGTTACCCCGCCATTTTGAAATACCTTAACCCGTATAATATCAAAATACCAGTATATATTTGCTCGAGCGTATATCGAGTGTGCGTCAATGATTCGTTCCACACGTGTTAATGAAAATTATTAATAGAAATACAGGCTCGATAGATGTAGGTCAACTTATTGTTAGATCCGTGATATTCAAGTTGGAAGATATATTTATTTTACAACTGTGACGATTAAAATATTATCCGTTTCTCTCGTCTCGTTTTGAAATTATTTCGATAAAATCGTGATCCACTCTCTCTATATTTGTTCAACCGGTTCAATGCATCAGGGATTTATTTATATCGTATATAAATTACTTAAGTAGAAAGAATATAGGTTTCTTTCTAGATAATTTATAAAATTTAGATCGGGTCATTTTCTTTAGCACGATTTTAATCATATCAAAATCCATCCTGCTGTCCAAGCATCGACTAATTATGTCAGTAATTCGACCATCCATCCTCGTATTAAATATCCATTGTTAATAGAAGGAAAATAGATCTTTTAAATTTAGTATACAAAATTTCCGTTGTTTCCATTTAAAACAAAATCGTGACAATTGCAAAGACGAAAGCTTGCTTGAAAAGCGATCCCAAAGCTCTGAAACGAAGAAATTCCCTTTTTTTTCCTATCAGGAACAAAACTTTACCCTATCAATTGGCTTTCAAAGTCTAGAAACGCGTTTACTCGAGAACAATTAGCAGACTTTATTCTTCACTTCTACCTGCAAAGTTCGGCCAGTTATTCGTGTTTTCGCGACGATTGCCAATCAAAGATTTTCCCTTCTAACTTTTTCTTTTCTTTATTTTTCAGGAGCGCCTGCCACGATTCCTGGACCCAGCTACGACTGTCACCGATGTTCGGCTGCATTTGTCCCAACAATCACATGAAAAGACGCTGCGACAGGATTTTCTCCACGGTGAATCACAATCCTTGCGTTGGTAAGTATGAAATCTGTTTCCAATTTTTTAAATATACTTATATATATATATATATATACTTATATGTATATTTATGTGTATACGTTATACGCAGGTATATATAACAATTGCGTACACACACGAAGAGAAATTTTTACTCTCGCTTCTCTCGATTATTAATCTCTATGTCCCGCGATTTGTCACACATTTTTGTAATCTTGAATGGACGAGTATTACACGCGTTACGTATAACGTTAAACGTTTTACTTTAGCGCATCCTTGTGGAAGACGATGATTGTCGATGTTGTGAAGTAAACGTGTGTATTGTCACATCTTTTGTTTCGTTTCCTTCTTGATTTGTGTACACGATACAATTTTCCATTTTAGTTTCCCGTCCGTTTCGTTCCGAGGCTCGAAACTGCCCCTCTCCCCTTTTGTATATCTGTTTGTATCTGTATCTTGTTATATCGAGTGCTCTGTTCTCTAGTATGTTTTACCTCGATCGATGTAAGCTCGACATAGAAATGACATGAACCACTCTGTCGATCTTGGAATTGGAACGCGGATTAGTCCATTTAATTATTATTAACAACGATTAACAATACGCGATAGTTTTAAAAATCTCGATCAAGAAATAGGAAGGAAATCTTTACACTCTCGAAAAAACTAAAACTCACGTCGAAGTCTTCTCCTACCAATAGAATTGTCAATTTCTTCTCCATTCAAATCATCATTGACTTTTTCACGAGCGATACACGAAACTTGGAAACTCGGGTCGCAAGTTCGTTTCCAAGGGGGAGGAAATTTGAAAGGAAAGAGGTGAAATGCGAGGATAGGACGGAAAGTTTGGTCGTTTCCATCGTAAACAAATCCGAAAAACGGCAGATAGCCCCGGACAGATCCCGTTTCCGGGATTCGTTATTTTTCGTGTCGAAGAGAAGGTCTCCTCTCCTCGAGGGAGAGGAAGAGGAAGGGAGGCAATTACTCTCAGCGATACTAGGGTGTTTAAGGCTCGTGGGACGACGTTATAGCCTTCTTCGGATAAGCTCCTTTCTCCTTAATTAACCAAAGGCCACCAGTATCGAGATGTAGATAAGGATTTCATCGCGTGGCAGGCTCGACCTTAATTTCACTGAAATCCCGTGTCCCCTCGGAGGAACATCGCTCCTTCCATATCATTCCAGTTTAATGACACTCGAATGCCTATTTTTACCTCCTTCTTTCCTCGTCTCGCCCGTGAAATTATGCCTCGTCTTATCTTCGAGCTCGAGTCGAAGATCACCTTTGCGATAAGATAACGTTGGTTTTCACTTTTCTTCGGTTAGAACTGGGTGAAGCATATCCCCTTGAAATTCTCCTTTCGCGTTTGTCTCCATTCGATCATCGAATCATAGCAATATTTCGCTCGTTTTTCATTCTAAGAAAGAAGGACTGAATTCTTTCGAAAATGCAAAAATGATTTCGCCCATGTTACGTAAAAATTCGATAGAAAAGATCATCGATGGAATGGAATTTCTCGATACAATGAATATTAGAATTCGAATATTGTAAATTGTCGAATTGTCGAATTCATCGAATCGAAAATGCATAATTTGAAAATGTGATTATGAGCCAGTTAATTAATTATCGATCGAGCTATTCGCGTTCGTCCACGATCGACAGTGTGATGATTCGTGATACACATACGATAAGAGGAGGTTTACATTTACATAGAGCGCATCTACAGTAAGTACACCATACGAGGCGCATGTGCCACGTGCAACCGTTTGTTTTCTTTATCTTAAGTGTGCGTTTGGCCGAGCAATAATTAGATCGTGATCGGTGGACGATCAATTTTCTACGTTTCAGCTTCGAGGAGTTCGTTCTCCGTCATCAAGCAGCCTGTCCTCGAACAAATCGGTATTATCGATCGGTTAAGAAAAATCGCGCGACTGATCAACGACGAAATTACCATTAGTTCCGACTCACGAAGAATTTCGATCGATATCGAGGAAATCGAACGCGGATTTTTGTTACCATCGCGAATAATATCTTTCTGGATAAACGCGCTCCTCCACTTCATTTCATTTCCAATCTTTATTCGAAACGATACGAAATTCTGGAAACGAATTATTCTAAAATTCTTTCCTCACGCGACGAACGTCGATACGCGATTTCCTCGCGGAAGCTCAAGTTTTGCGATCGAGAGGAACACCACCATCCCGAAATCGTTGTTCCTTCTTGTCCTCGATCTCGAGATTTTCGAACACCGATCTTTCGTCCGTTGGATAAATTTATTCAAACGACTCGACGAACACGTTCGATATCGGTCAAAAAGATGAAATAAAAAAATATGATAGAAACGATTCGATGAAGAGAGGAGATCCTGGACCGCATCTCGCGATTCTCCAAAAAATGGCCGGTTCGGATATATATCTGCGAGGCAAAACGGAGGCGAGGGAGAGTAAAGAAAGGGGTGGATCCAGATCCAGGGGAGATCCAAGAGAACGAGGAGGGAAACGTGTGCACGAGAGCACCGCCAGAGCACCCCCTAAGTACGCATTCCGCCCGAAGGATCCGCATTTC
>NW_006263698.1:220547-222276 GCF_000469605.1 Apis dorsata | reverse complement strand
GCACGATTTCCCCGGTATATATATATATATATATACACGCTCAACATCCGCAATCTCGACTCGTTCCGCCTCTTTTCACCTCGGTTCGACTCTCGCGTCCTCGATCGTTCTAATCGAACTGGGTCGCCACGAAATGCTACGAGGGAATTTCTCGAATCGGGTTCCCGATCGAGAGGGGAAAACACGCGACGAACGCCAACGACGCGAAGAAAAATTAGCATACCTTCTCTTCCTTGTTTTTCCCCCCCTTCCGTGTCTTTTTATCGCCCCGCGATAGTATTTTTATTTTTATTCCCGACTTTTCGACTGTCGCGTTTCCATTCATACGTATTATAAGGGGTTGTCGAAATAATTTCCAAGCGAATTTTTTCTTTTTATCCTCGGCTGTGAGCCCCTTTTCGATTTATTTCGTAATCGTGGGAATGGATGGAAAAAAAAAGGGAGGCATGAAAAGAGTCGCGATTATGTTTCGTGTACGAAAAAAAGAAAGGAAGAAAAAAAAAAGAAAGGCGGTTCGATGAAGAAATGGATAAGAAGCCGAAAGCCTTCGGGCGCGAACGCAAAGGAAATTATGCACCGCATGTTGTTGTACTTTTGCACGAGATACTTTTTTTAGATGTCGTGCACGTTCTCAACCTGCATGCTCTCGTATTTTTCTACATCTATCTGAAATATGCATGCGCGTCGATTAATACCACGACTCTCTGTTACTCTCTGTTACTCGACTCACTTACTCGACTCCTCTCTACTCCCCCTTTTCTCTCGCATACTTTTCGAAGAAATCAATTTTTCTTTAGGTGAATTTATTAAAGGAAAAGAGAGAAAGAAAAAAGAAAGGTATCAACGATTGTCGCGATAATCTACGAATTATTCCAGCGAATAATTAATGGACGAAAACGTCCTCGATATTTTTCTTTCACCTTTTCTTCGCATTTATAACATTTATAACATCGATGACCTTTTTTACACCTCGAAAAGGTACGTGTTGTAATACCTGCCCTTTCCCGACATCTCCCTTTTTAACCCTCCTCCCTATTTCCGATTCCAAAGGGTAAAGGGGACTTTTCAACCGGCAAAAAATCTGCCATTTAAACTTACCAACACGCGGAGGACGAGCCAATGTTGGACGAACAGTTGGAATCTGGTTTTCCAACAACTTGGAACCGACCGAGAGCAGGATTCCTCAGACGCTTGCTAATATTTTCTTTTCGCGTGGTCGCGTGACACGGCGGCGTGGCAAAGATTCGAGTGGCTGGGATGAGGAAAAATCCAAGAGTCGAGGGGATTAAACGAACCAAGATGTAATCGGAATCGACGGTCGGGATTCCTTTTTCCAGGAAACTCCGACTCGAAACGACAAACGGCTAAGCAAACGCGAGCACCCGCTTTGAGCTCCAGCTACGTAGGAGGAGATTCTTCTTTTTTCCAGTCACTGTCGACTTCGATCGACCTTTGCTACCACGAAGGGAGTTCGGATAATGGTCCCCTCGACGGAGACCTTGTCGCTGGAATAATTTGCAGGTTACCGAGTTAATCCATTTGCTAAGCTTCACAGCTTTTCGTGTTTAATAAACGTCTATTCCAAAATTGATCACAACAAAAGTTATTTTTCAATAATTAACTCTCAGAAGAAGGATTCCCTTTCCGCGTGAGATATGTAATCATAAATATTGTTTCGCTTTTCAATTCGATCGTTAATTTCTCGATCAAGGCAAACTTCGAAGAACGG
>NW_006263698.1:218395-219630 GCF_000469605.1 Apis dorsata | reverse complement strand
ACCAGTCGACCGGCTCTTCGATCTCCGCGAGGCCTTCGAAGGGTTCGTCGACCAAGGTTCGTACATCGGTTCGTACAGAGGTGCGCCAGGCGGACACCTCGTCGATTCCGCACCAATTCCGCCATTTCGCGATCGATCGATCGGGACGCGAAAAGTAACGAGTCTTTTATCGTTTCGAACAATCACATTTCATATTGCTTCTCCCCTCCCTCGTTGTGCATATTTCTTCTCATGCGCGACATTTGTTACTTTTTAACAACGACTGGATACGCGAAGGTATGCAGGGATCGAGTTGTCGGGAAGACTCGCTGCTGAGGCTTGGAAATTCGAAGATGTAATCGATCCGATTTTTTTTCGAACAAATCCACTGCCGCGTTCTCACCATCGACACCTCGCTGCTTTCAAAACCAGCCGCTGTAAAGGAGATCATATCGGATTGCGCAATGTTTTCCGGGGAGAAAAATTCCTCCCAAAGCTAAAAATCCTCGGTTAAAATTTGAACGGGAACGACTTTAGCGAGTGCTTGGCCCCGTTGATCGATCGGCAACGAACGTTTCGCCAATTTCGTTTCTATTCGAAGGGAATTCGACGGGACAATGTTGCAATATTTTGAAGAAGCTTGTTAATATCGCGCCGCGTGTTAAAAGAGGATTTGACGATAAAACGAGATCAACGTGTTTCCTCGACGATTTCCTCGCGCGATAACGAACAATTTTTGCGGGTGTCGGGAATTAGAATCGACGATTCCAGACGCGCCAACGTTTTCCTCTCCATGCTCCGTTACGTTTGCTCGTTTACAGTGAAGGTCATCTCGCATCCGGACAACTCGACCAGCTTCGAGGTGATCGAGTCCCAGCTCGAGAATCCGTTGATCGACGCCGATCACCACGATCTGGTTGCCATGAAGCAGATACCTGTTCCTGGTGGGCATCATCACAAAACGCAGCACAAGAGAAATCAGACGGACGACCGTAATCGTGAGTACATTTTCTTTACATTTTCTTCAATTAAAGATTCGTTTTATATTATATATATATATTTGATATTTCATGGATTGGAGAAGTAGGTCGAGGAATATTTGTTAGAGTCGTGTAGAGGATCGATCGATATCAATTTTTAAAGTATTGAGAATCTTTATTCGTAATGATAAAATAAATATAAATTAATTTCTAATCAACGTTGTAACAAATATTCTCAGGCGAATTTGTATTGGAAAGATAATAATGAAAATTTGA
>NW_006263698.1:217146-218167 GCF_000469605.1 Apis dorsata | reverse complement strand
AAAAAAAAAAAAAAAAAAAAAAAAAAAATTGCAGAAACGTAATCCATTATGGTTTACGTATATACACGAATTTTCATTAAAATCAGAATTTTTAAATTAAATGAATATTCTCCGTGAAATAACTATTTTTGTGATTGCATAGTTTTGTTAAAAAACACAGAATTCCAGTTTTCCAATTAAAGATTTCCGTTAGATTCTCTATCGGAAAACAAAAATTTGAACAATCAATTTAAATTACAAATCAATCGCAATTCCATCTTTAAATCTCGAACGAAAACGCACTCGAATCTTTCATCCTTCCAATTCTTTTTTTTTTTTAATTTCCAAAAACACATTCCGATCCATTCGAAAAATTCTAATTAGAATCAAGATTACCCAAACTTTCCAATCATCCACGTCTTCCTTATTATCCAAAAATCCCCTCGATTCATAACTCGAAGAAAGTCGCGAGATCACGAACCTTTTACCACTCCCATTCCATTTCGAGAAACACATCTCGACTCAAGATCACGAATATCAATATCCATCATCTGCATCCGCGTCTCTCCTATTTCCAAAAACACGCCTCTACCCAAGATCACGAACAACTTCCATCAACTTGCGACCATCACGTTTCCCTCGATTTTCAAAAAACACGGTTTCTCGACCAACTCAAACACCGTCTATATAATTAAAACCGCGGCAAGCAATCGGTTTCCCGCAGGGGAAAAACCTTGTGGCAATTGAACTTCCTTGGACACGAGGCTTATCGACGATTTATCTCGCCCTTCCCTCCCTCCCCTCTGCCGAGATACGTGGATTCCGAGCGAAAAGTTACGTCGACTCGACGGGATTAAAGTTCGAAATCCGGCGACTCCGGGAAATAATATGAGGGGAGATAGGAGGGGAGGAAATGAGGGGAGGCGAGAGACGAAATTAAATTAAAGTTTCACGGTGATAAGTCTGGTGGCAGAGTGGTGTAGTAGATGCGACGCGATATTACGCGCCCGATCGAATTTCAACTTTCGCAGGAGGGGAGAAA
>NW_006263698.1:213944-216990 GCF_000469605.1 Apis dorsata | reverse complement strand
CCCTTTTTTTTTTTTTTTTTTTTTTTTTTTTTCTTTTTTTTACGAAACGAGTTCGTACCGCGAAATTCCGGCCGGATGATAATTTTCTCTTGAAAGTTGGAAGTAAGAGAAAAAGAGATGGCCCCGCGAAAAGAGGGGGAGGTTCGAGGAAACGGATATTTTTGCCACGGCAACTCGTTCTAGGGGGCGGCTGTTGATGGACGCGAGTTGCGTTAACAAGAGCGAAACTATGGTCAGCATAATTTGGCCGGGTAAATATCCGCCGTTTTAACAGCTGTAAATTTTCGCGCGCTCACCGTGAAAAATGCACGTGGCGCAATTTTGTCTAAACATTCCTGCGGAAGGGTTTATAAGCTCTCTCTTTCTCGCGTGCATTTAATAAACGATAGAGGATAAAAAAAGTAAATAGGATGAAGTCGTAGAATTTTATATTGTTATATGTTTTTTAAAATTTTGTTTATTATTTTCGTTCGATTCGTTATTGAATTTTGAGAAAATTTTTTTTGAGGATGTGGTTTGGGTTAAAGTGGATTTTTTCTTGTTCGTTAGTTAGGATTTACATGGATCCATCCGTGAAAAATAAATTAAAATTCGTCTCAAGTTTTTTAATTATGATTCGTGATAGTTGTGTATCAGATTGCTGCTTACGAATACATTTTTTTGTATATTTATATTATTTGTATATTTTGTATTTGTGTGATAGGAAAGATGGAAGTGTTATGTTACACTTCTCAGCTGATGGCCGAGTTTGTTTATGTATTTTTACATGCATAACACGTTCGTTGCCATGCCTCGCGTATTATTATACGCGATACTTTGAATATTTATAAATTTATGTACAAAATTTGAATGTACAAAAACTTGTAAAATACACATGACATGCAAAAAGATAGAAAATATCTAAAATAAAATATCTAAAATATGGTATGCATTATCGTATGCCATTTCAAGGATAAAGCAAATTAAGCTTCATTTTTTCTTTTTTTTTTTTTTTAGTTCATATTCATGAAAGTTTGATTTTGCATAAAAATCCACGGTCTGTTTGTGGTAAAACATTTATTACGTTAAATAATGAAATTTTTTTCGTACTCGGCGAAAATGATTACACGTTTTATAAAGAATAATTAACAACGCTTGCTCATTATATTTTTATTCCCCCTTTTTTTTCATTTCATATTCTATAGAAGAATAATACAATCGAAATGTTTCTCTTTAAATGGCAAACGTGTTAAATTACAGAGACTTCTTTTTCCCTTTAAAAATATATATTTTGACAAGAAACGAAATTTCGAGAGCCGCCATTCAACTTATACGTCATCGAGATCATCGAGGATTAAAAATCTTTTTACTTCGAAACTGTTTGCTTCAAATCTCGTCATTTAATATCATCGGAGCGTGAGATCCATCGTGGAAAATAAAACAAATGCAAACTTCACCACTTGGCCGAGTTGGAGAAGAAATTACTTACCACTGGTAGGAGAAATTAAAAGCGCAGCTGGTCGAGCAGAGGGAGGGTCGCATTAAAGGTTTAGTCCCAGTTAGATCGAGGCATTGGAGGGCGGAAAAAGAATCGGCAGGAAGGAAGACGGATGCGAGTGATCACGGGGGACAGAAAGCTGGTGGGTTTGGGTTTAGCGCCAACTATAACGCATCGAGAATTGATTGCATCCGGATCGAACGGCGAGTAATTATCCTTGGTTATCCTTTAATCCAGCGATTACCCGCGTATCGATGTTCCGTCGAGTGATTGATTCGAGCGAAACGGCCTCTCCTACGCTTGGACGAGCAACGCGAGGTGGTGGGTCGTGTTCGCTCATCCGCGTTCGAAAGAAACGCGGATGATGAATTTTTCGGCTCGAAAAATCGATACGCCTCGAGGATAGAGCCGCGTTGTTCGTTAATATCTATCTCCTCTTATTCGATCCTCGTCGAATCCTTGAAACGAATCTTGGAAGAAGAAGGAATCCATTTTTTATAGCATCGAAGAAAAATTCTGTATCCACGATTTATTAATAAAGATTTCTTTCGTCGCGCGAAACGAGGGTAAGATTTATCAGTTAAGTCTTCTTTTTTTTCGAGAATTAATTTTACAAACACTTTCCTTTTTTCTTTTCACACCTCAAATTCGAACGAAATTCCCTCGCTTGCGAGTTTGTCAATTATTCTAATTTTTGGCCGCGCTAAAAGAGCGCCTAATTGATCGCTTTATTTCACCACACCGTGCTCTCGAGGCATGCGCGCAGGATTGGAGATTCACGCGGGAGACGTAATCAAGCCGGTTTTTTACATGGGCGCGGGAACAAACGCGCATTTCCCCGCGACTCGTCGTCGTCATCGTCGTGGTAGGGTTCTAATTAAAATTCGTTCGGCCGTGTTTCTCCGTGGAAGCGGCGCCTAACGAGTCGCTATTTTCCACCGGATTCGAAAGTCGAATCCTCGGCGGACCTGAGCGCC
The DNA here is from genome assembly GCF_000469605.1 of Apis dorsata. NCBI lineage: Eukaryota > Metazoa > Arthropoda > Insecta > Hymenoptera > Apidae > Apis > Apis dorsata. The sequence continues at coordinate 214,536 of NW_006263698.1, read as the reverse complement.
GCTGAAATTTCGCATTCATATATTCAATTTCAGGTGGGGCGGCCTGCCACTGGGACCGGAAACTCGTTTCGCCGTTCGAGCGTGGATCTTGCGACGCGATTTGAGGGCTCCGTTCGAAAAATCGAACCGATAGATCTCTCTCTTTTCCTCTTTCTCTTGGCTAGAAAGGGAAAAATCGAAATACTCGCTTATTATTCGTGACCGATCGAGGGAAAACGTGGGAGTGAGCGGCGAGAGTTAAGCGATCGATCGATCGAGGGAAATTTGATATAAAGGCGGAGTTATCCGCAGAGATTGCCTTCGGAATGGGAAAGAAAGTTTCGTCGGTTTGCTCCATTATCTTGATAGAACTTTATCGGATATTCTTTGGTTCATCGGATAACTGCTTTTCATCGGGCCGCTTTCCTCCCTCCCCGCACCTCTTCCCTTCTTCGAGAAACATTTGTACCTTCCCCGCGTCCCGATATTCCTTCTCGCGCTCAAAGAATTTTCGAATTATTTCTAAAAACTAAATCCAGAGATAAATAGAGACGGATTCATCCTTCCCCCATTACAATTAAAAACATCGAAAGACGATCGTCGTCTTAACTCG
>NW_006263698.1:213214-213536 GCF_000469605.1 Apis dorsata | reverse complement strand
GCCGTTTCTCTCGAAAGGCGCGCTATTGTCGCAATTAGCCGTTGGAACGCGACAGATCCACGCTCGCGCTAATTACTCGACATCGCGGGAATGGTGCGGATGGAGCGGTTTTTGAGGGATGGATTCGCCGCTTAATAAATCAGCGGGGTAAAAATACCGCGTGTTTTTTCCCTTCTCCATCGTTCCCTCGACCTTCCGGCCGAGGGGGAGGGGGGAGATAGGCGTAAAATCGTTGCTCGTTATCGGTGGAGTTCAAACAAACGGGTCACCGTAATTATAACTCACACCGGTGCGCGCATCTAGGTCCGGGCATGCGCCCGCA
>NW_006263698.1:210849-212669 GCF_000469605.1 Apis dorsata | reverse complement strand
ATATATATATATATATATATAATATATATATATATATATATTATATATATATATAAAAATCCGACGTCTGCCCTACATTTTTCCCTTTCCCGCGAAAATACGACCGATTTGCACGCGCGTCAGGAGAATCTTTTTTTTTTATTATTTTTATTCTTGTTATTATTGTCGGTATTATTGTTTTTGGTTCGCGGTGAGTGACGATACTTTTGTAATTTTTGCGCGATTATGGTTCATGGAATTGTTGGAAATGCGAATTCGGAGAGCCACAACTATTCTATTGCACTTTTGTAATTTTTATTTAGAAAAATACGCGCATTGTATCATTGGAAATAATATTAATTTCTGTCTGAATTGGAAAGCGACAAGTTTAATTTTTCTTGGAGCCATTTCCTGGCCTCTCTTATCAAGAATAATGTCCGAAATAATGAGTGTGAAATTAGGAATTCGAGATAAACTGATAAAGAAGAAGAAGAAGAATTTTCTTCCTCGTTTATCGAAACGAATCGTGACGTTCGTTCAGAACGTCTACTACTCGCTCTATTCACGTAGCAGGACATTAAATGGCTCGTAATTATGAAAGTATTCGTCACTCGACAAGTCTAATTACATTAAACGTCCAAGCACGTTCTTCTAGCCTTGGAACCTCTTAATCGGTTTACTTAATCGAACTTTCTCTCGTGGACCTACAAGCTCTTCCAGAGACTCTTCGAGCTAGGTCAAGGTAGTGGACTGAAGAGTAGCAATCATCGAGCACACGTGTAAACACGTGTCACATACGTAAATAAGTTACATACAGATAGATTGAATGATTGGTGTAACAGCATGAACAAAGCGTGTGTGAGATTCTCAAGAAACAAGAACGTTCATCATCCGTCCAAAAGCTGCGATAATATTTATAACAATGGTATTCATCTTTTGGATAATAAATAAATTACATATTTCTAGGTAATTGAAAGATCGAAAGGTATATTTCGTTTAAAACCACTCTTCATACGTAACTCTAACACCGCTTTGTACATCGAACCACGTAAAATTTGGAAAACGCACACCACGAATAATTCCATGCCTCGTCGTTCGAGGCGATAATTATTCGTTCTAACGTATTTCCTCGTATTCTACAGACGTGCATCTTTCACGCCGCCCGCTATTTCATTTAATTAACGGGAAAATGGGTTGAGAGGAGTAGTCGCGTGTATACATAAAGCAATAATAATAATAATCCAAAGCTTTTACACTCGTCCTCCCACCAGCAAATCCTTGCTGACCCGTGTAGATCAGGAGGACTCCGTGAATTGGGTTAGTAGGAGAAAGATTCCTGTATGTATCTCTCATCGATCACTTATTTACAATATACAAATATTCCATTTCGAAAAAGAGAGAGAGAGAGATTCTCTATTTTCCTCAGCTTCCAAATCTTCCTTCCCTTTCCCTTCCTCTCTCTAATTTCGTTTCTCCAGTTAAACAATCAATTCCTCGCAGGACATTCATCCTACAATTTGCTTCATTTGCATAACAGTCGCTCCACCGCTCTCTCTAATTCGTACATCTTGCCTGCCACTCGACACACACACATACATACACACACAAGAAAGGAGGTCTGGGAGGAGGAACCAAAACTCGGCAGAGATCCTCGACTTTTACTCGGCAATTCCAACGTTCCTACTCCTTCATCCCTCTTGACGGATACAACGCGCGTTTAATCGGGTGCAACAACGATTGAGGCGAAAGCGGCGATCGTTGGAATTGGCGTCAAAACAATTTTTCGCCCGCGTACAGTTTGTTTTTCATTTTTCGTTGTCGGCCTTGTCGATTAGCTAGAT
>NW_006263698.1:202211-210510 GCF_000469605.1 Apis dorsata | reverse complement strand
CCCCCCCCCCGTTATAAATTTCATCCGATGCATTTGCTTGTTTGGAAATTTGTTGTTTCGCTCGATAACTTTTTCGTTTTTTTTTTTTTTTATTTTTTATTTTTATTTATTTTCCTTTTTTCGCGTCGCCACAAAGTTTTCATCGAACAATTCACACCGATCGCCTAATTATTCAATTAACTTCGAACGCGCGATTACAATCGGCGAGACAATCCCGATTGTCGACCATTTTGAGGCTTTTCCGCGTTTTTCCTGCCTCGTATTTTTCTGGCTATTAGTGGCGTGCTAATTAGTCGATACACACGAAATATCCGTTACAATCATGCGAGAACGCAAACAGACAACGCGCCGCAAGATACACAGAATTGTTGCCAACATGGAACATCAATCGGCACGATTTTTCACGTGTAAAAATTTTCCCACCCTTGTTTGCTCTTCCTTCGACTTTCAATTCTTCATCAAATTCTCTGCTTCTTCTCGACGAAGAAATGTAGCATCGAATCTGTACGAGATTCGTCTTCGTTTATTTCCGTTTATCGATCAATTATAATAAATTATGATCTCCTTTCATCGATCAATTTCGTAATTCGGTTTTAGTGGTTGTTTAATCAGAATATTTCTGCTAAAATATATCAATGAAATATATGATCTCGATCGATATTGCTTAATTGCAATCAAAAAACGAATGATTAGATTCTCCAAGATTCTTTTTTTATATATTTATTTATTTATATCAAGATATGCTCAAAAGAAATTTTGTATACAACGTTAGAAACGCTTTCAATCAAAATCGATTTCAATACTTTTTTCGCGATTTGGCGATTATCTTTATTAAACGCATTAAAAAATCTCAATATTTATCAATCTCACAGAACAGACATTACAGGCAACAAATTTCTACGCTAAAAATTCAATTATTAACGCCTTTTAAATAACTTTTAAATGTAATATATTATCAGAAAAAAAGAACTCCAAAATTAATTCGTAAAAATTATATTGCACTCTTGCTAAGAGATTCATCTTGGAAAATTCGCCATTGTATCTCTGGGATAAAAATTCTACCACAAAAATATCTGCAAAATCTAACGCAGCCTCGAATAATCCAACAACAATCGAGAGAACGCGTTTCCTTTCTCATTGATGGCGACCGATTTTCGCGAGTTTTCCAACGATATCCTGGTCGAGTTTCGGCTCGCGTGATTGCAGCTACTGCGTCCGAGGAGGAAAGGTTCGAAGGATTTCCCGGGATACAGGGCGGGCCACGGCATCGATCTCTTCAACAGCCAGACGGACACCGGTTCCAATTACCGCCGCTTCGAATTGGCTGTGTTTCTCCGGCCAACTAGAGGAATCTGTTGGCGATCAAGGCTGAGGAGTTCAACCCGCGTTCATCCCCTCCCACGACTTGCCACGATTGATATTCCTCCTCTCTCCTCCTTATCGAGGGATCTTGCGAAGAATCTTCGGAGTTTGTTTGGCGGAAGGGTTTTTCTCGACACTCGTAACGATCATTTTAATTGGACGATGGATGCCGCGCGACGCTTGGAGAACCAATTAAGGGGAAAAATTATGCGGGGAGAGGCTGTGGAGAGAATCAAACGTTAATTGGACTTGGAAGGAATTATTAGGAATACCTCTGCCGATCGATATTGTTTGGTGAACTTGATGGATGCTTTATGAGAATTCTCTTGACACGCGGGAAGAGAAGAGGAAAGTTTTAAGCAATATCGAATAAGCGTGTGAAATAAATAGGCAAAAATGATTGTTTCTCAACGAATTGTTTCTTGCTTTTAAGAACATCCTTTAAGGCAACGACTAATGGAAAAAACTATTTTGCATCGATATATTTAAGGCGTGGAACGACGTAAAGAAGACGACTTTATTTAGGCAGATCGATCGGTGTCGTCGATTCGACACCGGTATGCCACTCGTAACGTGCTCCCTCATAACGTGAGCCACCCGTTCCAAAACTGCGGGAATATCAATGGAGGCAATCCACCGTGGTTGGATAGAGAGAGCCGCGTCTCCGCAACATCCTCCGTCTCCAACCATCCCGAATGAATTTATACAGCGACCTTATCTCGGCAGCGGAATTTTCAATGGGACCTGTACTCTTATTGGCGTTGATATATTCGGGAAACTTTTATTCCGGGTCGTAAATTATCGTAATATTGCTTCCAGAGTTCTGCTTCGAGTCAGATTTTTCTTCGGGAATCGCGTTTAAGAGATCGATTTATCAATAACGGAACCTCCCCCTCATCGTTATTCTCGAAATTAATTCAAGATAATTCGATATTTATCGAGAAATAATTCGAGAATTCTTTTCGTTATTTGGTTTATGAGGTTTTTCGTTGATTTATGGAATATTCGAATATTTGGCATTCAGAAAATTAATAAGTTCCAAGTCAATTTTCCACGAAAAGAATCGCTTTTTTGAAAGCTATTTCTTCAAATCACTCAAAATCATTCTTAAAAATTAGAATAATTAGAAACGTTCAAGATATTATATGTTAATTCTGATGTTAGTATAATCATCTCGATTATCGTATTCAGAAATGACGAAATCATGAGAATTCTAAAAAAATATAAAAAATATAAATAATAAAAAGAAAAGAATTTGGTAAAAATCTAAATTTAATACTTTCGTTTATTTCAAAGCGAATAATCGAGGCGAATAATCCCTTTCTTAATCCCACGATCTTTTCAGTTTCGAGTGGTTTCTTTGCGATCTCTGGTTTCATGGGAGTTCCTTTAACAACAGTTTCTAAATGAGAGGAATCAAAGCTAGTTCACTAAACAGACTTAGTAGGAAATGATTTTCCTACGTATGATTTTGCTATCGTATTTTAACCACATCACGTGTCTCGATCTCGATCTTGTTGTATCTTGGCGTTTTTCTGCCTCGACGAAGAAATATCGATAGCGAAAGTGAGAAGTTTTTACGGGTCGACGACTTTTCGCGAAATTACTCGACCGTTTAAAATTTCTCACTCGTTTTGCTCGAATTTTCTTCTTTACTTTCTTTGGGAAAGTCGATCGATTCGATAAGTTGTTTATCGCCTCGTATTCCTTTCATTGCTATAATATTCCGCACAATTCTTTAAATCCTTCAGCCGAAATGCTCGATATTTTGTTCGAGTTTTATTCAAGAAATTGACTTCTATAAATTTTTATCGCTTCATTGAACGAGTCGAATCTCTACATTTGTGACGAAAGCCACGATATTTGAGAGTTTAAACTCAAAAAGTTTAACGAACATGTTAAAACTAATTTCAATTTCAATTCAATAGAAAATTCATTATATATTCAACACATAGAGATACTATATTTAACGCAGAATAATTACAAGATGCAATTTGATTTACACAAAATAAATTAGACCACGTGTGTTCATGCAAAATCAAATTGTTGTGATATAATTAAATTAAAAATCGATAATATCTCGTATTCAAGTGGGGTTCATCCAATTTTCAAGGAAACCGGATTCTACCGCTAAAACAGTGTGGAAGAATTCTCTTTACGCCACTTAAAGGTGGGTCGAAGGGTCGGGGAGAGAGGGTGGTGTAGCACCCATTGTAACGAAGATTTCGAGGGTGGCGATTAAAGGGGGCGGTTAGGAAGGAAGGAAGGAAGGAACAGAAGGAAAGGAAAGATGTCGGCCGGGTCGTTTGTCTTAATAAAGTGCGTCGAAGGCATGCTCTTCGCTACGGCTGACTTATGGCCAGTCATCCGAGTAGGCTGCACCCCTCTTAAGACCCGTTTCAGTGGTTTTTCGCAGGGAGGAGAGGCCAGTGTTCCGACGATATTCAAGGAGGGTTGCTCGAGTCCCGGGGTCGTTAACCCTGCCTACCGACTCCATCAATCGAACGAGGGTGGCTGGTTAACGATGCCAAACATTCGTCATCGGGTGGATCCTTCCTACTACCTCGTTTCATCCTTCTTTCAACTCCTCCACCTTGGTCCCTTGGCTGGAATGGTTTTCTCTTCGATGGATAACCTCCACGGGTAAAACGGTCCAACGGGTTGGATATCCATCGCCGATTGAAACGGGCATTAAATCAGCAATGAACGGAAAAAAAGAAAAATTCTTCGATTTAAATTTCGTATTTTCTTAATATTACTTTTATTTTATTCGTTGGACGTGTCAATAAATATATATAGAGATTGTAGGTATTCGATTTAATATTTTTAATTTTATAAAAAGAATTAGAGATAATCCTAATGTGTTTATTATATTCATACGATTAATCAAACGGTTATTAATCATCAATATCATTTTAATAAAGAAAAGATAAAAGATCGTTTACACGGGAGAAGAAAATTTCCTTATCTCACGGCGATTATATTTTATTCATCCTCCTCTCCTAATCTCGCTTCTTTCGACGGGCCGCCACTCGAGTCTCATAAATTCCAGCATCGTACCGCAAAACCAAACAGCCGTTTATTTGCATAAATAAACAATTATTCTCGACGATTATTTTTAAGTGGTGGGATAAATATCGGCCGATAAATATTCAAGATTCTCCATTAAAAGTCCTTCCTTTTTCCTCCTTTTTGCCACTCCCAATCCCAATGATTTATCATTTGCCTTCCCGACAACCTCGACTTCCGGATCGACCGTGCAAACAATTCTTTTATCTCTCCCCGTCTAAATTCTTTTACCAACGGGACGTGGTCGCGCGAGAATTTGAATCACAAACTCCCCTCCCCGCGTTAACAGAGAGAGCCTAAGGGGGTTAAGTTTAACGCAACATATGAGCATAAGTTTGTCACTCGGCTAAAGCTAGCACTCTAAACTAGCTATAAACACACCCCCTCTACTCTTCTCTCGGTGAACTTCCAACGCTACGTTTCTCCATTCTCCCTTAAGAAGCGACACGTCGTCGTGCGGGTACATAAACCTCCGAAATCACCGGTTGGCCACCCTCCACCATTTGTCCGTATTCCCAGGATCTTTAACTTCCAACCATAACACCAGTATTCACTTATTCGTGAGAACTCGTGCAAATCCCCTTAAGGATAATTTTGTCAAACCATATATATTTTTTTTCTTTCGCAGAGACGTCCGTGGTGTTGCCATCCGCCTCCTCCGATCTCGATAAGATACAGCAACCGGTCAAGATCGTCCTCTCGAGCACTTGTCATCATGCCTACAATGCTTGCAAGTGAGCGATGATTTATTTGTCATTTTATCTAATTGTAATGTAATCTATCCAGTGAGAGCCAGAAAGTGAGTATAAAGTTTTGGAAAAATTATATTTATTTAATATACGTGTAGATATGTTATGTACAATCTCAAATTTTGATATCATTATTAAATTTGTAATTAAACGTAAACAACATGAATTCTTTAAATTCATTGGACTCGTATTGCTTATCATTTATTTGTTAATATAGCGTCTATATAGAAATGATTTAATTATAGTATAATTTATTCAGTGAGAGTCAGAAATGAATATAAATAGATGTAGATATATTTTATATAATTTCATATTTTGATTTTTCCATTATTAAATTTGTAATTAAACATAAACAACATGAATTCTTTAAATTCATTAGACTCGTATTGCTTATCATTTATTTGTTAATATACTGTCTGTATAGAAATGATTTAATTATATAGTATAATCTATCCAGCCAGAATCAGAAATGAGTATAAATAGATGTAGATATATTTTATATAATCTCAAATTTTGATATCATTATTAAATTTAATGTTGAACACAAACAACATGAATTCTTTATATTCATTGGACTCATATTATTTATCATTTATTTGTTAATATACTGTCTATATAGAAATGATTTAATTATAATATAATCTATTCAGTCAGAATCAGAAATGAATATAAATAGATGTAAATATATTGTATATAATCTCTTATATTAAATTTTGATACTTTTATTAAATTTGTAATGTTGAACACAAACAACATGAATTCTTTAAATTCATTGGACTCGAATGGTATTTCGTATTCGGATTAATTTCCAATGATTGATTTCGAAATCGCCAAAGTTTCCGATGATTAATGCATAACCTTCCCCTAACCACCTTCTTCTCTCGTTCCAGAAACGATCCAGAGTGCAAGGTGCTTCTCGAGCCGGTGTTGAACCATTGCGACTCGACGAGTTGCGCGAAGAACGAGTGCATGGAAGCGTTGCAAAACTTCTACAAATCCGCCAACTATAAACACTCCGTCGAGATCGCGTTCTGCCTGTGCAGGTGAGACATAAACAGATAAAAAATATAAAAAAAAAATTCGCAATCTTTCCCTATCCGATCGCTCGATTGTCATCGAGACAACGAAATAAAATAAAAAAAAAATTCTATAAATCCACGACACACATAGTGGAAAATCGTTTTTTCGCTCGCACCAGGCTTTTCTCTCATCCAAGAGAGAATTTTTGCAACGTATTCTCGAATCGATGATTCGAGAGTCGAGATTTTTATTGTCGAATGAAATACGGGGAGGGAGAGCAAGAAATTTCGTTCCAAATACGATAATATAATATCATCGCGAATTGATCGGTGAAAACAATTAATGGTAATATCAGACGCCATGAATTCCGCCGATATAATTAATTTCGCGCGTGACTAACGAAAGGAGATCGAACGATCGCCTTCGTTAAATACCAATCAAAAGATACTTCCTGGTCACTCGAGCCGATTCCAACTTAACTTAAACGATGAAACGATTTCTCATCGTACCCTCGTCCTTAAACCGAGAGAAATCGGGATTCCCCACGATAAAGCGGAATACGTGGAGTTTCAAACGATTATTCGAACACGGGGGAAGAGGAAGGGATGGAAGGTCTCTCTGGAAACACGAGAGTTCGGGATACGACTCAATTAAAGCCGCTCGTCTTTGTACGTTTCCCGTAATCCTGAGTAAACTCGCGGCAAAAGTGATAGGGAAAAGACAAAGGGGTGAGACAGAGAGAGAGAGAGGGAGAGGGAGGGAGGGAGAGCGCGCACCTCTCTCACAAAGAACCGTCGTTGCGCCGGAAATACTCCGAGTTCTGCATCTCTAATCCCTTCGCGCGAGCCAAGCAACCAGCCGAGACTTCTTTTTCGAAGGAAGCTCCTTTAACTTTTAAGTGGCTTTTGCCCGCGAAACAATGCAGAAACTTTCTATCCGTCTTTCACATTTCCTCGGCCATCCCCCCTTCCACCCCTCATCTTCTTCTCCGCCAACTTTTTCCTCGTACGACTCTCTCTCTCTTTCTCCTCTCTTCGTGCTCATTGTCCCGAGAAATCCCGTTCCTCTTCCTTTGTCCCGCCGCCCCGCCACGGGATATCGGTATCATCTCGGAATTTATTAATATTGGATGAGTCCTGTTGCAGCCGGCCCTTGCCCCCGCGCCTTTGACAAATTGGAAACTCGTATTCTCAGGTCGGGTTCAATGACTGTTGGCTTTTAACGACTGTTTAAGACGCGATCATTCATTCAGCAGTGTGGGGAACGTTTACTTCTCGAGCCGCCCTCGTGTAAAATTCACGGGGTTTTTTTGAACGTAAAGGGGGAAGATTTCGTTTGATTCGAGTTTCGACTAATTAAATGGATAGGCTGGAATTAGTTGGAAAAACGCTTCTTTATTACGTTCGATAAAGGGATGTCGATGGAAAGATGACTCGAGCTATCTCGTTAAAATTCGCTCGAATCCTCGAGTCGAAGGAAATTTTTTTGTCTCCGTTAACGAATCGAATCCCTTTCTTTTTATTCTCACGATCGAGAATCGAGATCCAAGAGATTGCGTGGGGTAAAAAATAATAACAATGGATTTTTCGTTCTTTTGTAGGAAAACGGATGGAAAGAAGGACGAGTGTATAATCGCGCAGGAAAAAATGCATCCTGCCTGCGCGCAGCGAGTGGAGGGCGCGGAAATGCCGACGTGTCACAGTTTGGCGGAAGCTTGCAAGGAGCACGAAGCATGCAAGTATGTTAGGAATGTAGAGACGTTCTAATTAATCATTCCAACAGTTTAAAGCCAAGATGGTCTCGAAAAAATGGCCAAGATCGGATCGAAAACTTGAAAAGTTTTCTCTTTTTACTTGCGATTCGAAACCCTTCCAAGAGAAACTTTTGAAAAGAAAAAAAATAAGTATTCTGAGTTTCAAGAGTTCCAACTTTTACAAATCCAAAAAATTAAATTTTAATCCATTCCTGTTAAAAATCTATTTAACTTGAATTGTAAAACGAATCTCTTTACTCTCTCGATGAATTAATGATAATTTCGTGGTTCGAAAGGGGAAAAGCGATTTTACTCGATCGCTTATCGCGCGCGACAACTACGACTA
>NW_006263698.1:199694-201995 GCF_000469605.1 Apis dorsata | reverse complement strand
TTTTTTTTTTTTTCTTTTTCCGTCGCCTTGGCCATAGCTCCGAGAAGTGCTCGTTTCAATTTGAAAGTTAAATTGCGAGTCAACGAGACGTGGCTTGATCCAGTCTTGCCTTAGTAATGAAACACTTCATTACTAAGAAAAAGGCGTTGGCCCGGCCGCCCGCGTTGAAATTTCGAATAACAGTCGGATCCCGGATCGCTCGAACGATCCATATCATCAACCGGTAGAAATTCAAAGGCGAGATCGGTTGAAAAGGCTGAATCTATTTATCGGCAATCTATTAGCGGGGTCTAATTAAAATCGGGCCGATTGATTAACTCGATTGAAAATTTCGAATTGAAAAGGAATAGCGCGCCGCCGCCTCTCTGGGAACGTTTATGAGAATGAAAATATTGGGGCGCATCGGTGTCGATTGCGTTTGTGATACGATTGAATTACGTATCGCGGCATTTCAATCGATCTATCATCACCACCACCACTTGAATTTTTAACACATTGAATATTCTTTCATTGTAATTTTTACAACGAGAACCCTGTTTAAAGGACAATAATCGTAATCGAACGATAAATCACGAAGTATTATCCATTCTGCACTCGTGTCCATTGCTCGAATAATTCATTATACGACACGAGTGAGTTATCGTGATTATCGCGTGTGGAGGATAAGGGAACAAGGGAAATCTCGACCGAATCTATAATTAGACTTATATAATCCGTGAATGAGCTCACTTTAATTATCGCATTTTACGCGATCGAAACACCGCCAATAAACATAAAAATTAATCATCATCGAAAATCCTCGATCGTCGACGATTCTTCAAGAAGAATCTTCAACGAATCTTTTTTTTTTTTAAACAATTAAATTTTCCCACGAACGAGAACGTGCACTTTTGACCAATCAGGGGGACAGAGACAAAATTCGAACGATTTTCATTTCAAATTGCAATTTCTAAACGCTGAACGGTTTGCTTTTTTTTACCTTCTTCTCTCTGTCGAATATTCAGAGACGGTCGGTTTTTATATTAGACTTTTAACAGTCGCTAACGAGTAATTCCACGTGCTCAACCCAATTACTGTGCTGCTTAGGGCGAAATTGGAGTACTACGAGCAAAATTGCGCCGTGGATAGTGTGACAAAGAAGTGTGCTGGTCCAACTGCGGAATGCAGGAAAGCGATGCTGGGTATCCTTGGCACGGAATTGCGGTCGAACTGCGCGTGCAAGGGGACGGAGCTCACGCAACTTTACGACTGTCTGGGATGGCAGAGGCTCCTCTGGGTCAATCCTTGCGTCGGTGAGCATAATTTTCAATTTTTCTCCCCTGCCCGTTAAAATTAATACAATAAATTTCCATCTCCTTTTTCACATATAATATTTATAATTCGCTTCAAATCATGATGAATTTATTTTATTATCTATTTTATTATCTAATCTGAGTGAGAGTATCAATATTTGAAGATGCTCACGTGGAAATAGAATGATTCGTCTCGGATACGATTCATCATAGTTGGATATAAATGTAATACGAATCAGGCCATCGTGATGATCATTCAGAAAGAAGTTTCGAGCAGGAACCCGTGTATTACCCGCGATAAAATTATTAAGACCAAGATTAAATATTTTGCTCGAGAAGAATAGCGAAGCATTCGGGACAATACGATGTGCCAGCATCATCGTACGGTGATTAATATCTGGAACGATTAATATCTCCGCGATGACAGAGCCGATTCCTTCTCTCTACTCTTCTCTCATTTCTATCGTCCTTGTTTCAGATTAAACATGTAATTCGTCCGTTTATCGGAAAACGTGACGAACAATCGCAACCGATTCTTACCATATTTACTCGTACTCACAAAATCTTCGATTACTTATAATTTTTATATCTTTACGATATATCTCTGCTACATAATCGCCTTGTTTGTTAAAAAATAACTTTTAACGAGGTTAACTCAAACTTCTAACGTAATGTTCTTACAAAAAAAAAAAAAAAAAGAAAGGCTTTTAATATCGTGAAAGAGGATTGACAAAGGAATTTCGAATTTTTCGCAAGAATAGAAATGAGGCGTTAGAGGCGTTCACGATCTACAGCGGTCTTTGAACGATCATCGAGATTCGAATTGCTATTGCGCCCCAGATCGAAAGAAGGGGCGAAACGAGGGCCTTTTATCGATGTTACATCTGTTACCTCATAGTCGTGTAGCAGAACCTGATGATGGCCGGCATTCAGCCGGCAGATAAGTCATTTAGATATGAAGAAATTGCACTCGCCCGAGAATGCATCCACGCCTCGTGTGTTAACCGCA
>NW_006263698.1:196086-199440 GCF_000469605.1 Apis dorsata | reverse complement strand
GGGGGGGGGGGGGGTAATTCGACGCCCTCCTTTCGCTGGATAGCCGATGCAAACGGGCTGGATGGATGCAAATTAACCTGGACCAACGACAATCGCGTGAAATTTATTTACAAAATTTAAACATTTACGTGTCTCTCCAAATCTTTCGATTCCATTTTTTCTTCTTCTTTTCTTTTCATCGCGAAAAGAGTTGAAAGAAGCAAGAAATTTCAAAGCCAACGATCGAGATAGAATTATTGATCGATGATTTCCAGTCGAGTCCCAGAAGGATTACCACGCGAGGAGGAAACACCATCATTACCCGAGGACAACGACGACTACCGTCTTGTCAACGACCAAGTCGCCATCGGTTAGCACAACGACGGTCACAACCGTGGTCGAGCAAGTAGAGGATAATCAAATACCGGAAGTGACGAGGTGGACAACCACCGAACCCACGGAAACTTGGGAAATCACCACCACTAGCAGCACCACCATTAGTACCACACCCACCACCACCACCACCACCACTACGCCGCCTCGTAAGTATACACACGCGTTTCCTACACACACATATATATAAACCAGTCTCCTCTCTCTATCTCCAAAAACTCGAACAACGTCTCCTTTCGAACAATTTGGAATTTACTTGAGGGTGAATAAGAATTTCCAAAATCTGGGTGGAAGGAAATGGATATTGAAAATGGGACTCCTCGATGAGTGGATGCGTGCAAATGTGTTTCCTGGACGTGGAAAATGTGGAACTTCTTTGATCCGTTTGAACCGGGCGGAGAAAAGAGGGATTCCGTTCAATCCGTTTGAACCGGGCGGAGAAAAGAGGGATTCCGTTCACAGGACACACACACACACACACGCGCGATGAGGAATTTTCGTTTCGCCCCGTTTGGCGTGCGTCGAACGTTACAAAGCGAGGCACGGTGATGGCGGGTGGTTTGAAACACCAGAGGTAAAAAGAAAAGATTCGAAACTATGGAGGAATGAGGGTGGCGACGGTTTTAGGGTGGGTCGAGGGAGGGGTGGGGGAGAGCGAGAAAAGGAGACGGGGAAAACAGTTTGCCAGGAAACGTTGTACCTGTCTGAAACGCGTGTCTCTTTATAGGCTTCTGTGTGGTTCAAAGGCCGAGGCAGAGTCACCAATACATAAGGGAGGGCGAAGGAAAGAGGGTGAGTTTCGACAATCTGTATTTTCGCGTCCGATCGGGCGAAAAGGGAACGATTCGGGAAACGGATCGGGGAGAACGTTCAGGAAGATGTAGGGAATGAGAGATTGAAAATTAAGTTGAATCAATCGTTATTTTTTAAATTGGGTTATTATTGAAGAGAAAGATCAGGAGTTTTCGATTTTCTAGCGATTCGAAGCGATTTAGTTTGAATTTTAATAGAATTTTGATAGAGTTTGATCGAGTTTTATTACTACTTTTGATTAATGGGATGCCGAAGAATCGATTTAAAACTTATCTTTAAAGTCTTTTGCTTAAAAATATAGTTTTAGTATAGCTTTATAAAATATGTTATACGTTACATTGGGATACAATATCAAATGCTATTTTTTTCCTCCGTTTTTTTTCCCCTCTCTCTCTCTCGTTGAAATTTATGTAAAATATATCGAATAGAGTATAGTAAATAATTCAAAAATATCCTTTTGTTAATTCGTTAAACAATTTCCGTACGTTTATATTGCTTTTTTTTGTTCACCTTTGATACCATTTATTAAAATCAAACATTGTTAAAAAAATATCCATTGTGCGGTTTCACTGGTTTTAATCGCGTACGCGGTGTAACGCGTACAGGATTTCAGAGAGTTTGGTTCTCTCGGAACGCTTAGCGGCAACACGGGGCAAAGCCTTTTAATTGGTGCAAAAATGAAAGAAACACGGTCGAAAATAATAAACAAGCTTTTAATGCCGTTTCGCGCGATGAAAAAAAATTGCGAATCCACGGAAGTTCATTATCTCGCCGATCGATGTGCGTGAATTAACAACAACGTCGAATCGGGGAGTGAAAAGTTTAATTCGAAGTGGCACGATTAACGTCGGCGATAATTAACATTCAGTGTACATGTTTTTGAAGCTGGGTCATTCATCTTTAAAACGGTACGCCGTGTATCCCGATTATCGTGTTCCATTACAATTATCAATTTCAAAATAACAAGTAAAATTACAGGATTTAATATCTGGAAAATCCTTATCCTAAATTTTCTCTTCGTCGAAATTGGAAATTTTGAAAATTATTCATATAATTCATATATATACATATAAAAGTAAGAAGAAAGAAATTTTTTAATCATTCGTTATTCTTTAAGTAAATTCTTTAATATTTCGAAACACATCTTCCTGAACTTTGATCCTTTTCATCTTGAACGAAAAAAGAAAAAAACGAGTCGTAGAGCCAAATCATCAGGATCGAGTGAAAAAGATTTAAATCCGAGCTTATGCACTTTATACTCTGAAACCAATCCGTATATGCTCGATTCGTATGTAGCTGTATCGCGAGGATGAACCAGAATGTTCGGAGTTGTGCCAATGCGGCGAGGGTGAAGTTTTGATCTGCAACACGATCTGCGTGGATTCATCGCCCTGCAAGACGGACTTCGCCTTCTACAATCACGAAGCACCGGCGTATCAGGCGCATCGCGGACCCTGCCTTTGCTATAGCGGTCGTTTCATATGCATGCGGCCATCACCCGGTGAATATACTATCCTTTGAATATCGTTCGAACAGATTCACATCCCAATTAAATAGAATATTCAACATTAATTCTTTCATTAACAAGATAGCTCGTGCATAATTTCACTATCGTAATTAATTCTCCCTTACAAGAGATTTTTATAATAATCTTCTCGAATTGTCTCTGCAGACGCTTACTCTATACCGCACGGAGTTTTCATGTTCCTGGGCTACAGCGAAAAGGACGAGAGTTTGCTGCGACGGCACAATAATCTCACCGTCCTGGACGCGGTGTCGTCCCTCGATAACTTCATGAGAGAAGAAGTTAACAATCAGGTAAAACATCTTAAAACTCTTACTTCATATACTCATACTTCATATATATATATATATACACGATCCGATATTTTCAATCAATCCGCCATCTCTCTTCTCGAATCGAAATTTCGCGACACGTTTCACAAACTCGAAAGAAGATTTGTTTCGATCCGGCTCCAGGAATTGAACGTTGGATCGAACGAATTTTAAGCCGGCTGCGTTCCCTCGGAGGGCCGTCAAGTATTCACGCGAGGAGGGGGGACGAGAAAAATCTCGAGAGGCGAGAGAAGAGAGACGGATCGGAAATATAAAGGGAACACCAGGTCTCGCTCGCCAGGCGAAACTTAATAATGCGAGATAGCGTTGGAG
>NW_006263698.1:192897-195813 GCF_000469605.1 Apis dorsata | reverse complement strand
TTTTTTTTTTTTTTTTTTTTTTTTTTTTCACATTTTATTTGCAGACAGTGTGCACGCTGTTCCTGTACAACGCGACCCGAGAGAACGTGATTGCAGTGGCGCGTCTCGGGACTGACAATCCACCCTTAAATAGCAGCCAAGCTCAAAGTCTGCAGCACCTTCTGCGCGTCAAGGTGAGTAAATTGCAAATAGAAACGACTCTCCCGGTTCTCGTGAACTCTCGCATCTCATTCTGATCTTATTTCCCGGCCAACTCGACCCGGCCCACCGGACCTAACGGTAACTTTATTACAGCCCCTGGCTTTTCAATCCGCCCCCCCCATTTTATTTGGCCATTCGTCAACCGTTTTATACGTAACGCGTTATTGAATTAGCCGCGAGGCACGGCTCGACGTAGACCGACTATTTTATCATTCGAACTTCGAAACCCTCGAGTCTCTGACATTTTATCATTTTGTCTCTTTCCGGACTTTAAAAACTTATCGGGCTATATTCGATTGTTGAACTCCGGTAAGTCGGAAAATAATGATTTGACGAAGACTGAAAGAATGATTTCTTGTTTCCAGTATTTTTGAATCAGGATAATAATTAATATAGCCACTAAAGGAATAAAAAATAACGAAGATAACCGCCAATAAGCAATAAATCTTTTACATTTTTTCAAATAATATTTGCCCAAGGAAGGAAATTTGATACAGAGAGTGGATAACCTTAATTAAAATTTCATTGGTGAAAACGATGTTCGAGATCACGGTTGGTTATCACGGTGCGCGAAAAAAGGGCAGAGAAAAGGTAGAGGGGAAAAAGAAAGAAGAAAAGGAAGGGGGAAATGGTGGACAACGAGACGAAAGGATCGCGTGCCCCGCGTCGATTCGATTCGCGACGAAAGGGCCGGTTTCGTGTTTACGCGGCGGTGTGCGTGCCACGCGCAGGAAGTGCGTGCTGTATACCCAAAGGGGCGATATCAAACTTTACAGAACTTTTCATTTCTCTCGCTCGCGCCCTCCCTTGTCCACCGTTCTTTCGGCCGATCCGCTCGTAAACCCCGAGATCTCTCGAGGGGAGGAAAGCCAGACTGCCGGCCACCCCTCTCGTCGAGTGATTATCGCGATTAATTAAGGTACGCCATCCTTAATTTCCCCAAAAATTATCCAACAATCCCCTCTTTCGTATCTGATTTCCCGACTCGTTGATTTTCCATCCCCTTTCGATTTCTTCAACTTTCTACGAGGAATTTTTCGTCGAAGAGAGAGTGTTTTATCTCCTATCCTATTTTATTTTTTGTTTTATTTTATTCTTCTTCTCTCCTTCTAATTTCAAGAATATCGGTTGAATTTTTTATAGTAGAACGGAATTAAAAGTTAGTACTTTTGATTGAAGGGAAAGAAGATGAAATTTTTCAAATTGCCAGCGTTGGGGGATTATAATCGAACAAGCGATGCTAATTACGTACACACGAGATTCGTTGCAACATTTTCCTTTGGTAGCCTGGGTTTTTTTCTATCACTGGAGGGCGTGCATTGAAAAGGCAATTAAAGCGCGACACGATTTCGTTAGGCGGTCTCGCGACCACTTATCGCGGTCGAGTAGTCGCGAAATTTCGCGGAGACCGCGCGCCCACTTTTTCTCGATCGATAAATTGTTGTTGGCCGAATAACAACAGCAGGAGATCGTAAATAAGCCGATCGAATGGAGGATAACGAGCCAATACGTGAAAAATTGGTAAATTTTTCTCTCTCGTGTACCTCTTTGTCAAAGTTTTTAGAGAGAAATCTAAACCAACGACAATTATTTATTATTTCCAACAAGGGATCTCTTACGTAAAATTAACAATATCGCCAATACGATTTCATAGAATAGACTTCACATTTTTATAGAATAGACTTTAGATTATTATTTCAAAACAAACGATATTGAATCATTGTTGAAATTTTTTGATTTCTGCCCACTTCTAATAATCACTATACGTGATAAAGTGACTCTTGGACCGATTAATGACGATAAATTTATAAATGAGATTACAGTTATGATGATCGATCGTGCTTACAATAAAAAGTCCTTCATCATTCACGAAAGGTTGCACGCCGAATCGTACACGTATTCGTTCACACGCATCAAATCGTTCACCGAATCAACTCGGACGCGTGTTTATCTCTCGCCCCAGCCCCATTTTTTTTCCCGGGCCGCGCTATTTTTCAACGAAAATTCGCATAACGTTAAACGGGGAGGGGGCCTCCTCCCCCTCCTCCCTTCTTCCTCTCCCCCGTATCGATAGAGGCCGAACGCCGAGCATTTTGCGTCGGTCATACGAGCTCCCGCGGCGATTTCCAATTTGCGATTAAGCGCCGCTCGATTTGCAATTTGATGGAGGGATCGCGGATTTGAATTGGCGCGCTCTGCACAATCCACTCCCCTATTTTTCTCCCCTTTGTCTCCCTCGCGTTCTCCCTTCAACGTTCTAAACGCCGTCCATTTCCAAGTGGTGTTCGAAACAGTTAGTTAAAGCGAGAATTTAAAGGTGAAACTCCTTGACAGGCAGTATTCTTTTCATAATCGATGAAGAGTGATTCTCAAAAAGTAATTTTTCCTCGCAACAAGGGGATTCGTTATGTTAAGAATTTCTTTGGACAGATTGCGTTGATGGATGCTATTCCTCCCGAAAGTGACTTTCTCCCTCGGTCGAGAAATATTTCGTAGACTTCTCTAAAGAAAATTCGTACACGCGTGGAAAAGAAAATATTGGATTCGTAAAAGTTTTCGGGAGAATTTCGCCGCCACGATCCATCGGGCACCGCGAGAAAACGCAATTTGCATGCCGCGGTCCAACGTGCCCGATTTCCACTCCATTATTCCCGACCGCCGGCTGTGCGGAATTCGTCGATAAATAATAGCCGATAGATCGCGTAAACGCGACGA
>NW_006263698.1:183776-192592 GCF_000469605.1 Apis dorsata | reverse complement strand
CCCGCGATCGAGCGACCGCGAAACAAGCCGTGGAGAAACGCAATGCGGCCTAAACTCGAAAAGCGATAGATAGAGGATCCGAGATTAAAAACGATGGTTAACGATGTCGAATTGGAACTTGGAGGAGGAATTTTCGTCGCCGTGAAAGTGAAATGGAATCAAGCAGCGATGGATGGAGGGGGGTGGACGCGTTAGAAGAGACTTTCTCCCAATTTCGACGGGGATCGAGCCGATTTTCTAGGCTTCTAGTAGCGCGAGCCGGAAATTGGAGGGACGTATTTTGGCCACGCGTTGGGAAGGGTCTATTTCCTGGAGGATAACCGATAGGAGAGAAATCAGGGGAGGGGGTGGCTCGGTTTCTTTCTAACTCGTAATTGGACGAGCGTTCGGGCAGGCGAGATCGCAAAAGGGAGCGAAACGAGTTCCAATTGAATTCGCGATATATCGGCTCCAATGATCCGTTTTAATCAAATAGCTTGGCCGGATATCGCGTTATTGTTCAGGCTGAAAACGCGTCGACTCTGCACGCATTTCACTGCGTGCACGTTCTTTTTTTTATTCTTTTTTATTGAATTCGCAGAACGTGCTTCTCCTATTCGATTCCCGAATTCTATCGAATTCGAAAGAATTCCACGGTTTATTTGTTTCCGTGAAAAAAGAAAGGAAAAAAGAGAGAGAGAGAGAGAAATTATCTCTCCGCGCGCAAAGGGTGTTACAAGTTGCAAAGTTAAAGGGCGCGACCAAGGGTTGCTATAATTAGTTGGAACATCAGATCGGGTCCAGAAAATAGCTGGTACATTCGTGACGATTCGACCGATGCCCGTTTCGAAATCTTTAATTAAAGGTTGGCTTGTGGCTGGCCCCGTGCCAAATACGCGCGATTAAAAAAAGAAGAGAAAGAAAAAAAAAGCGGATATCGCCGACGGCGATTTTTAATGTTTTTCCTAAGCGTCCTCTACGTGCCGCGAATTCCCCTCGCCCGATCCTCGACGGAACGAAATTGTTCGGGGAGCGTAAAAACTGGCAGACGCACCAATCACGAGGCCACCTCGAACTGGTCCCGGCCACGAAAACTTTTTATCATCTCCGATGGCCGGCTTCCAAGTTTTTACACGGTAGCCGAGCGACGCACTCGATGAGAGAGATTTCCTCCAAGTAAAATTCCTTGCGATTTTCCACCATTCATTCTCTCTCTCAAAATCACGTGAGAGCAAAAAAAAAGTCTTAGAAATCGTATATAATGATCGTACATAATATAATTAATAGTTGGAGAGAGATAGATATATCGCATATATAAGGTGTGTATAGAAAGCAGTTCAGAGAACTAAATTATTTATTTTTTAATTTCAAGGAGGATGCGATATGACGTTTTACGTAAATACGAGGAGGAGATTACCATGAATTTTTTTAAATGAAACGACTTTTTAAATGAAACTTTGACTTACCTTCAAAGTCATATGGAAAAATCTATAATGAAAAATTCCTCGAAAAAAGAAACTCAAAATTTCTTATTAAAAACCATATCGACTTTCTTCTTCCATAAACACATTTTGCGAATATATTAAAAACGCTTATCACGAATAATCACTCAAACGAATAATCATTAACGTCATTCATAGAGCCCTCCTTCTTCCACACCGAGCCAAGGACGTAACATTTTTTTCCACCGCATCGAGAGATATTATTCAAATAACCCGTTTCACCCCGTCGTACAAAGCGACAAACGTAGGGTATCTCAGATTGTAGCCGAGGCAGTTACTCAATTACCCGACCCCTGCCGGTGTAATTACCCCTGTGGTGGGGTCAAAGTGTCGGGCTCAAGAAGCGGTAGTAAAGCGAGAACCGCAGACTCGAACTCGACTCGAAAACTCCGACTCCTCGATCGGCCGCTTTAATCCGACGTGTGTCGTTCGACATCGCGTTGATGAGTTCCTAATAAAGCAATTAAGCGACCGGGTCCGAGTTATGGCGCGTGGACCGCGACCCGTCGTAAAACACGCTTCCGCACTCCCGCAAATCGATTTTCGGGCTGGGACGACCTTCTCACCCTTGCCGATTGGTTATCCCCGATCAAGTATCGCTTCGATTTCACCGCCGGATTTTTCGCGCCTTTTTGCAGATTCGATCGAAGGTTTACGGATTGGAAAAGCAGATCGAATAAGAATTTAGTTTAGAATAGGAATTAGTTAATATCGTTTTATATGGGTGTTTGAGGGTCGATTGTTATGGAGGTTAAAGAAAAGTATTTTACGTATTCATCGAGAGGTTTTTGGAAGATTTTAAATTATGAATTTTTAGTATAATTTATTTTTAGTAATATGATTTTTTAGTTTGATTAAGAAAGGAGTAGAATTAATAGAATTTAATAATTTTTAGACGATTATTATTAATTCAGATATCTTTCAAGATTTTTATCTTGAGCTTTTTATCCTTAATATTAATTATAAATTTATATATGTTTATAAATTATATATATTTTAATTAAACGTCTATAATATGAAACGAAATTGTTCTACGAAGAGTTTTCAAAACACTAAAAATTTTACAAGTAGAAAAAAACATGACAACTTTTCTGCACATTGAAAATTTTTGCTTTCGGATTCCAAATCGATATTTCCAAACACAACAGTTTGCCGAGTATAATTTCTTAAAATTCGTTTGATTTATTCACCTAGATTTAACCTCGTCGAAATTATATATTTATTATACGTTCCATTGGAAGAATACGTATTTATAAACGAGATTTAAATCTCTTTGTAATGGCAAAGGTCTTTCAGGTCTTTAACAGTATTGAGATATTAAAATCGACCCATTCTCGAGTTAAACGTCTTAGACAAAGCGTCTAAGAGACATATACACGAGCGAATATATCTATATCGTCGATTTTTCGAGGCGGTCATGATCTTTCGGAATCGCTCGGTTTTCCAAAATCGCATTTTTCAATTATTCATCGGCCGAGAACTATCTCAACCGTAAAAGGGTTATTTTCATTGAAGATTCAATATCCATTATTTTAATTTAAAACTCGTTCTCGTTGAAACACGGGCTCGCACAGGCTGATATTCATTTCACGCAATTGACACCTGTTCTGTTAGTGGAATCCCGGTGGAAATTCGCTCGATGGAAAATATTCCTTCGTTCCGCGAAAGTAATTATACCTCGGCTATAATTAATTTGAGTCGTGCATGTCGATCTCTTTTTCGCAAACTCGTCGGTCATATTGCCTTGAAATTGTTTCTTTTTTCTTTTTTATTCCTTTTTTCTTTCTCTTCTTCCCGTTTCAAAATACTCGAGTCTGAATAAAAGATATACGATCTACAGTCTATATAAATAGTACAAGTTTATAGATCGCCAGCTTGCGTTAAATAGCTCACGCAAAAGTAAGTAAGATTAATTACTTTCTTATTGCCCTTTTAGAAATCTTTTTGTGGAAATCTACAAATTAAATGTAGATAAAGATCTAGACAACTAACAAAAGAAAAGAAAAACTATTCTTATTCAGACTACTAATATTCGAATCTTATAAATAAAATCACGAAAAATTTTCCACCATTGAAAATCGTGAATTATAATTTCGAAAGGCCACACTCGATCTCTCTGCTAGAAGATCTCTGTCCCGAATATAAATTCCATCCATCCCGAATTTCTTAAGCCATAGAAACACGCGAAATCGCGAAAGGAAAGGAATACATCGGACCACAAACGTGAATCGAGACTGTTTGAATAACAGCTGGATGAGATTAGGGGCCTCGTTTCTGCCAATTTCGCCTCGAGATAGCCAGTTTCGATCCCCTCGCGAAACTGGACGGTTGAATGGCGCACTACGTACAGATATATAGATAAATGGATGGAGTGGAGGGTAAGAGTGAAGGAAAAGGCATTGAAGAGGGAAGAGCGAGTTTAGAGAATTGAACGGACTTATTGGCCTCGGGATGATCGTTATCACCGATGGAAGAGACCTTCCAGTCCCAGATCATTATCATTTAAAGGGAAAAGAAAATAATTTAATTTCGTCTCAAAGCGAGCCAGTTCGATGGAAAGTGTATCGTTTTGAACATTGCGGGAGAGATTTGTTAACGGAAGGGAGGAGTTTCTCGAATTAGATCGAGTTAAATTTCGAGGAGGCGAGATTCGAGAGCTTTCGATGAGAATCAAGCTTTTTGTTTTCGATTTGTGAAATTTCATCCCTCGCGATGGATAAAAATGGAACGACCAAGAAACTTGTACTTTCACCTCTCAGCTATATGACTGATCCACGTCTATCATAAAACTTTACTGCAAATAATAAATCACGTATTTCGAGGGAAAAAAAAAAAAAAATCTTCGCCCTTCGTTCCTGTTTACGACTCCTCGTTCACAATCTTTCGACTCGGTTTTCAATCTCGTAGTTCGGGTTCGTTGATTCTCGAGGCACGATCGATTCGCAAAATTCGCGACGTGGAGGAATATTTGATAGAATAAAAATGGACGGTTCTTTTTACGGAGGCGCGCTCTACTAGAGGGGATCAAACTAGAGGGGTGGCGGCGCCATCGTCGAATTCATTTGCGAAATTAGCTGTGTCGACGGAGGGGTTGGTCGCGCGCTTTTTGTTGCTCGTTCGAAAATATCGAGGTAACGTCGAGCAAGCACAGGTGTTCCACATAGATAGGCAAGCATTGGCAGACGGCCAACAGAGGCACCTATGCCTCCTCGACCCACGGTCACCCCGTGCTCCCGCGTCCAAGTATCGATCTCTCGGTCCTCTCGTGACTTTTCATTGAATTTCCATGCGCCGTTTAAGAGGCTGCTTCGTCCCTCCTTCCATTCTTTCGCTTTTTATTCTGGTATTCTTCGTGAGAGAGGGGATCACAATAGGAAGCGTGAGATTTCCCTATGTTTAGACATATTTATATCAGATATTCTATATGCAATTTATTATTACAACTTTCAATCACGTTCAATTTAAGATTCAATAAGAATTCATTTCTTATTCTATTAATGTACAACAATAATCATTTTCTTTCTTTTCTTTTTCAAGGAATAGGTTAAAACAATTTCTTCATCTTCTTTTTTTTTTAATAATAAATTGTGAAGAATTATTATGCATCTGATATTTATAAACGAAACATGGTCTTAAATCATCTATTCAATTCATCACGCGATATCTGTTTGATAAACAGATAAAAATCTTTCGAGTTTTTCAACTCGAATTTCTCGAGCTTTGGATCTCTGCCTCCACAGAATTCATGGATACAATTTTCATCTGTTCCTTTGCCGGCTTAGGGATAATCGCGAAAATGTTGGTGGTAACCGGCCAAGTCGCCGGTGGAAAGTTAATTAAGCACGTTCCAATAAACTTTGCTCCACAACACAGCGGCAACGTCGCCCAATGAGAATCAACGACAAGCGCGAGAACGAGAATTTATCCAATCTCTAGGAATAAATCGGACACAGGGTGGAGGAGGGAATGGCTTTGGAGGTATCGTTTGCCAACGCTAACCTATTCACAAACGATGTTTTGGAAACGGGGGATCAATCCATTTAAAGTGTTTCAGAGACAGCGAGATGTCTATTACAGCTCGAAGAACAAAGTTTATCGTACTTTGAATTGCCGAGAGCATTCCACGAAATTCGCCATTTTTTTTTTCTGAATAATATACACGAACTTTATTCGATTCGAAGCGAGTATTCATATAATTTCCATATTTTGAACATTTATCATTTTTTCGGTCGATGAAAAATATAAACGGTATGATAATAAATAAAACGTTTTTTAAAATAATATATGGAAGAAGTTGAATCTATAAGATATTTCAATTTCTCTTTATTCTCTTTATTCGTAGCATTATTTAGTAATGTTTCTTATTAATAATTTCGAATCAAGGATGTTAAATTCGATGTATAAATAAAAGATTATTATTTTCTCAAATATTCTTAATTAACTCGTTTCGTTTTCAAAAATTTCGAAAATGAAATTTCACGAACTCAATTCTATTCGTTTCATCCTAATATTCCGAGTTTAGAATTACAATTACTCGAGTAAATAAATACTATAAAGATAAAAAAGATGATCCTTTCCCTGTTCGATTCGATATTCGATTCGCACAGACAGAATAAAAAGATAGGGGGGAAGGTGGTGGATCGTTGGAAATTTTTAATTCGAGCCCGAATGAAAGTTTCATGGGGATCCTCTGTGAAGGAATCTGTCACTAACGGCGGAACCGGAAACGGAACGGGTCTCCCGTTGGCGCGCGTTCGATTCTCGCATCGGCGAGCCCGCGTCTCGTTCCATTTAACATTTAGAAAGGAAAGGGATCGGTGAATCGAACGATCCGCATTGTTAAGCAGAGCGTCGAATTATAGGCAAATACCGTTTCTCGTATCCCCACGACCCTGAATTATCAGGGACTACGACGATGGAGATGCGAGAGGAGGGGCCTCTCTTTCTATTTTCTTTTTCAAGCTCCAGCATCTCGACTCATTCTTCTCTTAAATTCGCAGATAAAGCGCTTTGCCGCTCCATTAAGTCGGCGCGGATAAGAAAAAAAAAAGGAAAAAAGGAAAAAGAAAGAAAAAAAGAAGATCCTGGCCTCGCGTTACATCTCCAACTATCGAAACCCTTCTTCCCGTCTCGCTCGCCTTCCTCTAGAATAATAATAGATGCCAATGGATAGAAGGGGATAGGAGGGGAGAGAAGAAAGTTTTCTCCCGGTTTTTGCTTAGTTTTTTCGCGAGATCGAGTTTTCTGGGAGTTTACATAAAACAATCGGACCTACCGTTTCCTCCATTTCGTCGGATAACGATTCCCTGATACACCGGCGATACAGCGCAAAGGAGGAATTCATTCTTCGAAGAAACGGATTCTTTTTTTCTTTTTCTATTATTTTTTTCCCCCCTTTTTTTCTTTCTCGAGGGAGGAACATTTCCAAGGAAGGAATCCGAAGTTACCACGGGGCGAAGTTATTCCACGGACAAGTTAAATTCATCCACCTAGGTGGTGGTCGGCCGCCACCGGGAATATCATTCCCTCCGTAATAACGTTTCATTAAAACTCGGCCTAAAGATCGAGGAAAGTATAAGAAGTATAAATCTCTCCGATGAATCTTCCTTCTTCCCCCTAGGGCGATTTTAACAAAGAATAAGATTTAACCGCGTGTCACGAGTGTCCATCTCCCCGAGTTTTAAACGAGGCTCTTTCTCTTTTTTAGTTTCGATTTTAATTTTCCATGTTTTAAATTCGTGGACAAAGGGGAGGGAAGAAGAGATATCGAAATGGTCTGTCGGGTCGATGCTCGCTCGTCGAACAGCAGCAGCAGCCCATACAATGCAACAAGGGCAGAGGATGTTAGGTGGCTGGTTTCGATAGGTCGACCCATTAAGGCATTGAGGCCCTTATCTGAATGAAGACGCCGTGATATCGCGCCGTTTCGAGTTCCATCTGGCTCCTCTCTCTCTCTCTCTCTCGATCAACCAACAATCGCGGCCGACGAACGTCATCCACGCGACGACAAAGCGCGATCCTCCCCCTCGGCCTCCATCGATTCTCGCGATTCTCCCCATCCGCGGACGTCTTCTCTTGTCCTTGTGAATCGGCCGGTTTGTAAAGTGGCTCGAAAATGTCAAGGAAACGTCCTACCAAACGTCGTGTGTCATGGGACAAGGGTGGCAGTGGTGGTGGTGGTGTACGCGTACACCAAGCTTTTCGAGAAATGGGTCACGCGTTTGTTCGACGTGTCTCGATTGTTCTTGGCGCAAAAGACGATTTCAGAATTCGTGCAGCAGCAAATCGGAATCTGGATCGGAATCTGGGTCGAAATTCTCGGATATTTCTTTTCCCTTCCTCCCTCCCTGCCTTCTCCTCTCCCCTCCGGTGAATTGATCTCATTTACAAATTCCGAGAGCTCCCTTTATATCGTTTCGCGAGAATTTATTCGTTCCTTTACCATTTTTGCGTCGAGATCCGATTGAGACCGATTCTCTGACCGATTCGTTTTCACCATCAGGGAGGACCAGGCTCTCGTACAGGTTTGAATTAATGTAGTGTTTGCGAGCTATTAATAATTTATTGATATTAATTTATTATGTTGTTATTATTATTATTATTTATTTATTTATTTATTACGTATTGCAATTATTATTAGGTGACAGTTTATTCGCAATGAATTGTTCATTTGCCGAATCAATTATTTTATCATCTTGTGTAATTTCATGCGTATGTATGTATGTATAATAAATACGTAATACACTTAACTAAATATCTAAACGAAAAATATATATTTTCGACCGTAGATTTATTATAATATTAAAGGACAAAATATAATCATTATCATTGGCAATGAAAACTGCCAACATTCTCCCGTTTCTCCTTAAAAAGTCACAATTTCTTATTCGCCTCCTCGAGTAATAAGAATCGAAGTAGAACGTAAGAATTCGACGAGTTTGGACGAAACTTTCGAAAGATTCGTATTAATATAATTCGATCCATTTAATTCCCCCTTCACCAATTTCGAGTTCATCATCCAGATAATCACGAGAAATCGATCGGTGAGAACCGTATCACGTTGAATTAATTGTAATTGCGCGTGTTCCGATTCCTATTTTCGACGAAAATTTCTCTCTAGTAGACGATTTATTCCGTATTTGGATCGGTGTCAAAGAAAAGGCTAATTTCTCCTCGAAACGACTTTGCGGCAGGGGGAAAAAAGCTCGTGGAGGGAGGGAGAGTGTAGACGAGGAGGAGTGGAAAGGGGGGACGCATTCCTCCCGAGGGACGTTGTACCGCGAGAAATGATTCGCTGCTTCTTTGAGCCACCGACAGACGGATCGAGCCACCATC
>NW_006263698.1:177564-183483 GCF_000469605.1 Apis dorsata | reverse complement strand
TTTTTTTTTTTTTTTTTTTTTTTCGAAAGAAAGCCGCCAGAGCAAACGAGCTCTCGACCGTGTTCTCGCCGTGTTTTTTTTTTTTTTCCTCTCTTTTCTTTTTTCTCAAACCCTTCTGTTACGCCTCTATGCCTTACGCGTGCACGATGCGCTCCTCCTCGTTATTCCCGTTTGGCCCGTCACGAGAACTGAGAAATTTCATCTCCGCTCCCCTGTGCATAGATTCGGTGACACGTGAACGGTGGTGAACGATCGTGATAAAATTTTTATAGGTTACAGACATAGATTGGAGGAAGATAGATTGCAAGTTTTTGCACGGCTTTCCAGTTTATGAACGTGACGTAAT
Source organism: Apis dorsata (assembly GCF_000469605.1). Taxonomy (NCBI): domain Eukaryota; kingdom Metazoa; phylum Arthropoda; class Insecta; order Hymenoptera; family Apidae; genus Apis; species Apis dorsata. Next base: position 183,137 of record NW_006263698.1, on the reverse strand, counting down.
ATTTTCTCAGACAGGTTTATTCGCCGATTTGTTTCGGAATTATTTCAAATTATGTTTCTCGATCACGAATCTTCGTTCTAAAGAGATCGAATTTCGGAATTATTTATTTTGTTACATATCAATTGAATTATTGTGAAAAACGAGTATCGTTTTTCCACCCTCCTTCAGTGTTTTTCTTATTTTCTGTTCAAATTAGATTGCTTGGCTTGAGATCTTTTTTTTTTTTTTAAAAAAGAAATCATAATTATTGTAAACTATTTCTCCCTTTTTTTCTACGTTAATAACGATTTTATATATTATTCCACGCGATTCTATACGTTGTTCTACATTCTAAAAATACATTTTTAAAACGCATAAAATAAAAAGGAAGAGTTAAAATTATCGGTGACATTATGCTTTTGGATCGCGTCTCAATTTTCTCTGCTACTAATTGAACCGAGGGGTGCGCTTATAAAACGAAACGAGTGGATTCGCGTTTTGTTTGGCGCGGAAAATTGTGTCGCAGTGACCTGTTACGGATCATTAAATTTGTTTCTTGTACAGACGCCGGAATAAACCCAACTGGACGTTACAATTCCTCGTTACAATGCGGTAACACTCAATTACGTGCCTTTCTCTGACTTTCCATCCTTAATATCGTTCTTTCTGAATCCTCTACGTTTCCCCCGGAAAATTCATTTATATTTTCTTGAGATTAAAATTACAACGAACAGAAACCCGTCCTCCGCATCGATGCTAATCCAAGATCGATGCTTTTTGCACAGATGTAGACTCGTCATTATACTTACCAGAAAATCTCCAAATTTCTTACTTCAATTTCTAACTTAATAATTGTTGAAAAATAATATCAGGTTTTTAATAAGAATTTGAAAGTATGAGAATATTTCTATACTAAAAAAGAATAACACCATTTTGAGGGGCACATATTTTTATTTATTATCAGTATACAATTAAATTACACAAGGATAGTTAAATAAATTTTATATAATTTTATATATTCCATTTTTGAAATACTTTTCTCTCCTCCAAAAATTAACATATTATATCGTGTTCCATTCCACTTAAATCTATCACTTCTCTTCTCTTATTTTTTTTTTCGACTTGTTTATTCCAACTTGTTCGCGATACGCTCGAACCGATCACTACTACTTTCGTAACTTTCGTAGCGGTCAAAAATCCAGTTTGTGTGGAAAATGTTTGTCACGAGCGCACATCGAACGTTGGAAAGTGGTTGTTTACGGTGGTTGTAAGCCACACCCAGCGTTGAAGTTCGGCCTCGAAGTTCGCCACGGCGAAATTGCACGCGAAAATTTACGACTCCGTCTCGCGTACGTCGTTCCAATACCACGTTTGCCAATTTGAAGAAGCCGCGTGGAACGATCCTCCTTCTTCTCCTCCTCCTCCTCCATCTCGCCGTTTCCTTCACGTTGGAGGACATGTGCGTGCCCGCCCTACATGGATCGCTTCGATACTCGACGCACGTCCCACGACGATCGTTCCCCACGTGACGATCCAGCGACGACAACCTCGTGTTCCTTTCATTTTTTAAGTCGTCGTGCCTCTGTTTCTCGCGCGAGCGAATAATTTCGAATTAAAGTGGACGAAAACGACGGTGGCCGCAATTTCCTATTTCTGCAAACAGATTTGTCGATGAATTTTCTTTTGCTAGGGTTTTTTGGGGGTTGTTAGATCTGGAAATGGAACGATTGGATGTTCGATAATAAAGATAAGTGTAAAGACATTCGAGACGAATTTTGGATAGATTTTTCGGGATTGTTTCGAATATTAGATCTTCGAGATCTCAGAATTTAGAACACCAGTGAAGTTTTCAAGTAGATATTCGAGATTGTTGTTTGGAATGTTAATAAGTAAGAAGCTACATTTCACAATTTCGAATGTTGTAAAGAAACTTGAAGAATTTTGAATCATCGTCACAATTTCAACAGTTTCAACGTTCTCGTTTCGATTCTTGAATACCTCTCCGAATTTAGAATCTCTAAATTAAGATCCAAAAAAAATGAAATAAAAGAAAGCAGTGAACAATATTTTATCCTATATTTTTAAGTTATATTATTACGAATAAACAATTTCGAATGAATTCCGGATATTTTGAAATTTCCATTTCAAAAATCTCGACTCGTTTCCAAATAATTTAATTATCAAGGGTTCAAAAAATATCTACATGCATAATAGACTTTACACAGTGTTCCCCCTTTTTTTCTTTTTTTTTTTAACTACACATAGAGAGCCGAATAAAATTTAAAATTTCTCGTGCTATCGCGGGCTTGTTTGCATCGAACAACGTGACCCGGCGTGTTCACCTCGCGAATATTGGTTGATCGTGAAAACGTTTCCGTGCGATAACGTTCGTTAAAGGCTGGGATTAAAGAAGACCTGTAATCTCGACACAGTTCCACTTTTGGAAACTGCGACTAGGCTACGAGCGATTCTTGAAAGAAGCGGGCTTGGAAAGAGAGAAAAAGGGCCCTTTCATTTTTAAAACAGTCCAAAGGCGTGCTCGCACATCCTATCTTTAGGGCGTAGAGAGAGAGAGAGAGAGAGAGAGAGAGAGAGAGAGAATATGCGAAACGAGATATTTTTGCCTCAACATCGAGAATTCTTTTCTCTTCGACGCTTTTTTCTTACCTTTTTTTTTTTTTTTTCGAAATGAATCGAAAACGAATCGTTTCATTGGAGTCGTTAATCACGGCGCGAATTTGCCTTCATCGCGAATTAGAATCGCGTTACGCGAAGAAAAATGCGAAATCGAAGGTAAAGGCCGATTTCGAAGCCTTTAGTTTCCCTACGGTCGGGTTTCGTTCGAATGGTGTAGCGGGAAGATTTAGTAGCCGAGGAGCACGAGGAAAGAAGGCGGACAGCGGAAAAGAGGCGGTCTTTCATTTTTAAAACAGCGAAACGGCTCAGCGACGCCTCGAGAGCTTTCCAGACTTAAAGAAAGAACGGAGCGAAACACGCGGCCGGGAAAACCCCTTTAACACGCAACCTGCTTATCCCGGCCAGCTTTTAAAGGGAAACAACTTGGACGCGTGCTCTCGTCCCATTCCCGCTGACCAATCCACCTACGCCGTCTCTTTATTCGATTGTTCTTCATTCTTTCGGATATAATATCTGGGATGGTGAATAGAAATGTAACTGAAATATAAAGAATTGAATTTTCTTCACCGAAGAAGAATAATCTTACTTGAAGAAAAATTATTCAAAATTATACGAGATAGGGAGGATTGTATTTTTGGATAATTTTTATTCGTGTAAAAAGTCAATGAAAGGTATTTCTAAAATTTGAAACATCAGAAAGGATCATTATTGTTTTTATTTTTCATTAGAATTTACTTTGAGTAGCATTGAATCCGACAGGAATGAATCTTTTGAATCATTAGGTAAATCGAAATCAAATCTAAGTACACTGAATGTTATATTCTCGATTCAATTATTATTTCTAGATTTTCAAATCAACATCGTTATTCGTGCTCATTCAGATATATCTCATTAAGAGTAATCGGATTTTTCTTTAATAAATATTCGTGATTATGCAAACGTGGCTGTTATTTCACACGATTCACGCAGAACGAAATGAAATTTCCACGATTGAGAGTTCTTCTCCAAGGTTCTGGAATCGCGATGATTCTGGCTTGGGTAGAATTTCGGTATTCCAGGACAACGAGGTGATCCGAAAGATGCCGAGATTGCAGCCATGATCATTTCTGGGATCTTCGAAATTCGCATCTTCTACGCCTCCAGAATCTTTCGACGATGAAATTTAAGACGTCTGATGTATCCATCCTCGTAATCCTTCGATATCTCGGAACACACGGACTCTCCTTCCTAAAATTCCAGATATCGAAAATTGGAAGAGAGATAGAAGGAGATGTAGAAATTCTGAAACAAAATCTTTTGCGATTTAACAATTTATCGAGGGGGATTGAGTCGATTTTATTTTTGAATACGAGAGGAAATCTCTCCCTCTTGGATTTGATAATAAATCTAAAACGAAGCTCGAAGACGTATGACGAAAATATAGACGAAAATATAGACAAAAATATCGCGAGAAGGCAGTCTACTTGCAGGAGTCGATTGTCGCCCGACTCGAAGGCTCATTTGCATTGCGTGACAGGGCTGTTTTCCGCGACGGCGACCCTTTACGTGTTAGAAAGCTGGCATGCGTTGCATGTCGTTATTCCTCGACTTTCGACCCTCGGTAGGCTGGCTGATTTTTATTTTTCCACTAGCCCCTTTTATCCAAGCCGAGTTCACTCTTTTCTCCTCGTCCATCCCTCAAGCTTTGCTTCTTGGCTTCTTGCTCTCCTCTCTTTTTCCTTTTTTTTTTTTCTCTCTCCTCCATTTTAACGATTAACGTCGAGCAGACTCGACGTCGTTATTGATTAAGCGAACACGTGAAGGCTCACCGACATCTTGCATGCCGGAATTTCTTTTTTTTCTTCTTCTTCTTCTCTTCCCTTCTTTCCTTTTATCGGCGGAACTTTATTGCTCCGCGTAGAACGTTTCTTTCCTTCCCAAAGAATGGAAATATTTTCGAGATTATATATATCAAGGATACTTTGAGTCCTGACAATGTACAGGATGGATTTATAAATATTCTATTTGAAGTTCTGAATTACTGATCGAGAAAGAAATCAAAGGTCTCGGTGTCTCCGCCACGATTTGAAGTTCGAAATTGCTTAGATATTTGGACATAATTTGAAACACTTGGACATATTCGAATACTTCTAGACCTGAATGGATCTAGCATCCGTGTATCTGGACCTGACTGAATACTTCTACATTCGAGAAAACGTAAGAACATTTTTATTATTACTATTAAAAGTCTGTTATATATTTTGCTTATATTTCTATATATTTCCTATATATAACGTGAAAATATATAAAAATATACAAAATATATGTACAGAAATAAATTTATGAAATATATAAAGGGTGATTAGCCAACTTCATTATATGGAATATCACGTTTGTTTTTGATATTATTAAAAAATGAGTTAAATAAAAAATGAATGGTTTGAAAAAGGACGTGATATAATTATTCTCATTATAGATGAATAAGTAAAAATCATAAGAAACAATAATTCTTATAAATAGAATCATATATTTTTTAACAGTGAGAGATGGCATATTATTCCCTAAAAAAAAAAATTATTGAACATTGATTTAATAAGACATATAGCGAAAATAGTGAACATCAAAGAATGCAATGAAAAATATATGATTCTATTTAGAGAAACAAAAATAATCATCAGGATCTGTTATCTGTGAATCAATCAAAAAATTAATACGACAAAATTTATTACCCACGAAACCATTCATTTTTTATTCTAAACATTTTTTAAAAATATTACAAATAAACGAAATATTCTTGCGTAATAAAGTTAAATAATCTATCCGATACATATATTCATGAATTTTTAGTAATAAGTAAACTGACAAGAAATTGTCAAAAAAATGTAAAAAAATACATCAAAAGGTAAGTAAGGAAAAGGTAAGTACAAGGTAAGTAAAGATAAGTATATATATATTTATTTAAAACATATAATTCTATG
>NW_006263698.1:172039-176212 GCF_000469605.1 Apis dorsata | reverse complement strand
GGTCTCTGTCGAAAAATTTTTAGTGCCACCTCTTTGCGTATCATATTCTCCTGTTCAAAAGTCTAAAATTTACTAAAAATATTGTTATTAAATGAAAATTTTTTTCAATAATTTTATAATTAATTTTATTTTTTTAATAATTCTGCGTGTCCTTCTCGAGAATTATATTCTGCTAATCAGAAATTGCAAATTTGTACAAAAATCCTGGCTGGCTATCCTAAAATTTTGAATCTTAGAATTCTTGGAATAATTTCTCGTGTTAGCTCTTTATGTTTTATATTCTCCTAATACACAGTCGAAATTTCAGCAAAACCATGTGCCAAATTTTTCGATTTTGCAACAGGAGAATATAATCATAAAGAAGGTGGCATGAGTAATTTTTCCAAGATTTCCCCAATTCATAATTTTGTGCCATTGGCAGAAATTTTCGATTATATTTTGCAATTTTATATTAGAAAGATATAATCTTATTGAAGGTATCACGCAGAATTGTTACTTACCTTTACACATATTGACCATTTAAATATTCTATTTTCAGTACCTATATATTTTTTTTTTTTTCGTTTTTCTTCAACAGTTTACTTAATTCTAGGTTAGTTTAGTAAATATGGTATTTTACTTACCTTTTACATTACTTCTTTATTATCTTTTATTAAAATATCGAATATATCTTGATTATTTTTTTACTATATTTCGATAGGATGAAAGAGATGTTCCTCGGTTAATTAACTATTTTTTGTAACAATTAAAATTTCTATAATATCTTGTTTAAGAAATGGCAGCAGATGAAAATCAATCTGAAAAAAAAATATATTAATATATAATATATAAAAATATATCAAATAAAATCTATAAAAATAATGAAAAGTTAAAATCTTGCTTGTTCTTTAAAGAAAATTGAAAGAATTAAAATACATCAAAAATATAATAGATAGTGAAAAATATGAGCCACTTACTTGCATGTGTGATAATATCAGTATCCTGTAGCATTCCGATTGTCCATGGATCACAGATTAATAATCGCTATCGCAAATGAATCACAATTGCAATAAGTTTTATATGTGAGATAATTGATAATCTCTATTTATTTTTATTAATTTTCCATTTTCTAATACTGTTCTCATATCAATAAATTACATGCAATATAAGTATAATAATATTCATTATATTCCATAGAACATAGTCTTTTTTACATTATATAAAAAGTAAAAATACATTGAACTATACCTGATTTGTGTTTTAAATATAATTTTTCCACGTTTGTTACAATCCACAGAATCGAGATGTGTTCTCTGTCATTTATAGCACAGGAGATGCGATAATTAGCATCATCATCCGTTGATCCTGGTATCCCAGAGCACGCGTCAAATCCTATTATATCGCCATTATAAATTGACACCGTCGTTTAGGCGGCGCGAACAGAGATGTATAAGGATCATCTTGGATGGAGCGAATAGAGGTGGCCAATCCGCGGGAACAATCGTTCCTGATATCAAATGCATTTGCTTCGATGAAAGGGCATCTCTCTCTCTCTCGCTCTCTCTTTCTGTTGGCAGAGATAGAAAGGCCACTGGGAATCGTAATTGCAAGATGGAACCCTGTCTGTTTCTTCATTATGTCCGCCCCGTCAACTCTCTATTCACCTAAACCGTTCTCTCTTCACTCTCTTTCCACTTCAAATGAATCATTATTCAAAAATTATAACTTACTATTGTTATTTATCATATACATTTACACTTTAGATTCTTCTTTATATTCCATGCTTCTTATCTCCTTTTAATCCTTATCATTTTCCTTACCTTCCTTTTTTAATCCTTATCAATCATTTGCACAATTTGCTGTTAGTTCTTATTATATGAATAATAGTATATTCATGTTACATGATACGCATGCTCTTAAATACGATTAAATTAATGCAAGAATTACGTTAATAAAATGAAGAATTAAATATCGATACATTCGATTTTATATATTTAAATTCGTAAAATATAAGTCCGATATGATAAAATTAAAATTGTCAGTGATGAGTCTATTAAGGATTAATTTTTATAAATGTTCTTTTTAATTTTTCTACACTTTACTTCACTTACTTTATCCTGGCCATATTTTTATCGAACTCTTCCATTTTCTATTCGATCCATTTTCATCTCTTTTTACACACTCCTTTCATTATTTCAATTTCAAATCTTTCATACGTCTCTTTCTCATCTCTTTCAGTCCTTTTTACAGCCTCCTGTCCTCCCCTTCTCGTTCAACTGTCGCTCGAAAAGCTTCGCAAGAGAGACCGACTCACGCTGCTCCGCCAAGAAATTCAATTAGCCGATCATTAACAAGGAATTCGCTGTCCGCCGTGGATAAGTGACACCCCTCTGACTGTTCACGGAGAACTGAAACGCGGAGATGTGCTATTTCCAACCTACCCGTTCGAAGCGACAAGCATCGCACCACGAATTTTTTTTATCGATCGTTCCAGCTGCCCTTTAAATTCTCCAACTCGCAATCTTTATTTGTTCACCGTGGAAGAATCTCTCCCTCTACCCCTTAGGAGCAAAGAAGTTAATTCCTCGAAACTTTCCAACCCCCAACAGACAAGAAGTAACTCCTATACAATCTTTCGGACACAGGATGATAATTTTGAAGACAACTGAAAGACCATATTTTTACGATCTTCAAGAAGACAAAATTGGAAGATTCGTGTTACTTATGATTTAAAAAATATTTATTGTATGTTTGTTATTTGTATTATTATTGTTTGTAATAAATGATTTTAAGAAAAAATTTAAGTTTTATTTTTTTTTTGGTTTATCCTTTACCCTTTCTTCTAAACAAGATTGGATATTTTTTTGTTGAATTATCGAAATGAAAAGTTTAGCTTGGATCGATGCGTAAAAGTAAAAGAGTAATTTATTTTTTAAAGAATAAGAATAAGAAGCGAAGAAAAGTTTTACTAAGAATAAGAATTCATTGTAATAACATCCAGTCTTGTTTAATATTTTATAATCTGAACAATAGTCGCCTGGATTTTTCATTGAATAATTATCTTCGAATCCCTCTTTCTCTCGATCTTCCACACCCCAATAGCTTTCCACGGATACTTTTCAATATTTCTTTTTTTTAATTCTTGCTACCCTCGGCTAGTTTTTTGCTATTCTACCCTCTTCTCATTTATCCTCCTCGCCTTCAACTCCATAAATCTTCTTCTTATTTACGAACGCTCACACCCCTTCAACGTTTCGCGAGTAAATTCTAAACGACATTCTAGACGAGGCGAATAACCCGCCTCGATTCTGCCTCGTTTGATTGGCGCTGTTCCTGCACAAATTCGTGCGTTACTCTTAAAGGGTAACCAACCCCCGAAGAATATCATTAACCGAGAACCGAACCAAGAACACTATTCTTGACTAAAAGAAATATTCATTTTTATCCTTCGTGAAACTTGACGAATCTCTATTAATTATTAATATTAATATTAATCAGGATGTCATTATTTCAACTGTAGGCTGATTATTACTCTACCAACTTCTTCTCTTATTGATTTGAATAAATCACAAAAAAAAGGGAAGAATATAATAAATTACGTATACAATAGAAAATTCGTTGTGATATTTCTCACAACTGTGCAATTTATTTGCAATTACCGTCGAATGCTGGGATTGAAAGTATTCCATCGTTGCAGCGGGGGAGAAGTTGCATTAATTATTGCGATATACTTTTTGGTCGATAAAAGGGGTAATTTGGAAGATATTGGGCAGGGATAGGGGAGAGGAAAGCCCGCGGTCTGGTCCCATATTCGATAATTAAGCCGCAACACGCTGCAATTAGCGTTGGCCAATGTATAAAACGAGTTATCGTGCTGGGCTTCGACCGCGTATATTATATCTACAGTGGTGGCTTATTCAATTACACGGGGAATCGAACAACGGCAACAGACGATTCTCCATAAATGAATGATGACGCGAGATTTAAATTAATAAGCCTGGAAAATAAAATTTTTATTTTAGAGAAGAAATAAAGCCATTAGATAATAATATAAGTCGCGTAGAAAGTCTTCTACATGGAAATTCATCTATTTCCAGAGAGAAAAAAAGAATCTGATTTTAATGAAAATTCGTGCGCATGATTATACCCAGAGCAATTTATTTCTCAATCAAAGATCAGTTTTAATTTTAAAAC
>NW_006263698.1:171473-171830 GCF_000469605.1 Apis dorsata | reverse complement strand
AATATTTTTTTTTTTTTTTTTTTTTACAAAAATACAGAGTAATACGGAGCATTAAAATTTGAATATTTTATAATTTAAAATTTTGTTCCATCTCGCATCATCATTACGAAATTTTATTTTAAAGAATAATATCGAAATGTCGACGGATCGATTTCACTCTCCCCCGAAATAATATTAATTAAAACAAAAAAAGAAAAAATTGCTCGTATAAAACTATTAATAATCGAACTCGCGTAAGCCATAAATAAAATATAAAAAGAATTTTTGCGACTGACTGTATATGCTTCTCGTTTCACGCTCGAGATTTTGACGAGGCTAAACCGTTGTAGGTATCGAATTTTATCCCATCAGAAATCC
>NW_006263698.1:162890-171286 GCF_000469605.1 Apis dorsata | reverse complement strand
AAAAAAAAAAAAAAAAAAGAAAAAGAAACGAAAAAAGAAAAACGAAAGCGAGAAAAAAAATTATCTTCAAAAATCGATAAGGAAAAAGGAAGGAATATCTAATAAAAGAGAATGCGTAATTAATTAATTAATTACGCGTTAAAAGTATTCACGAAGACTGAAAGAAAAGAAAAAGATATAGAAACGATACGGATCGATACGCGTGGAGATTGTCAGAAATTGGGACGAATTCCCAATTGCATCGATAATTTAGAAAGAGCAAGTTCCGTTCTCTCCTGAAAATTTATTCAGGAAAGGGTGTTGCAAGGAAGAAGGGTCGAAGGACGGTCGGTCGGTAGGCGGTGGATGGTCCTCTCTCTTTCTCCTCTCGGATGGTGGAATTTAATTTCATTGAAAATCGGACGTCGATGCTTCGAGGCAAAAACGAACGTACCTTCTGCTGGTACTACAGCAGGAGGAGGAGGAGGAGGAGGAGGACAGTCGGGGTGACGTCGTGGGATTTGGTGGGACGAGTCCGCTGGTCGGGCCACGTGGCGCCATAGCGTGGAGGAGGTTGGTGCGCAGCCTGGTGTCCTCGGAAAATATCGCCAAAAATCGTTCGTGGCCTCGGCCTCGCCTTCCGCCGGAAATTAAAGATTCAACGAGTCGAGGGTAATTTTGGGGAGGGAGAGCGAGAGCGAGGAACAAGGAGGAAGGCGAAAAGGAGGGGGAGACGGAAGGAGAAAGGGGCGGGTGGACAAGGGTGTGAGACGGAGAAAGGGATGAAGGGATGAGGGAAAGATAGAAAATGATACGGGGGATGAAAATGGAAATCGATTCGGGCGCGGAAAGAGGGACGAAGAACGAGTTACATTCGGCGTCGTTAAGCCGATATCGACGGTTTCCCCGAAGGAAACGTTCAGGGAGGGTGGTTTTCTCGTCCCTCTTGGGGGGTAAAAAAACTTTACGGTCGTGCACTTTTGAGTTAACGCGATCATGACCTTGAAACTGAGTTTTAATTATTCCCTCGAAGATCGGGGTGAATTAAAATCGCGTTAAGAAAGATGCTTTCGCTGAGAATCTCCATGATCTATCTCGTGTGTTTGTAATCTTGTCGTCGAATGAATAATTAGATCAGGAATAATTTCGATTATCAATGGCTAAAGGTTATGGCTGTGAAGCGCAATATTGGAATAGTGAAAGATAATAGAAACTTTTACGAACTTTTAAATTTTGAAAGCGAGGCTCGATATCCTATTGATTAAATTGCGAAGAAGTTTCGATTTAATTAAAACCGTGCTTTCTTTTATACTCGAAATTAAGGACTATTAAATAAATTTGAGTCTCTGTATACTTTGACGAACAACAGATCTTTGTAATCGCTAACGATCAGAATAAATGGAGGAAACCATTGAATTTCTTTTTCATCTCTTTCTTTTCATCCCGATATTTCAATTGGGTTGATTGGAGATATAAGACTTTAAAATCCATGCTATTTAACACAGCCAGAGATTATTTACTCATCGATCTGCATTGCTCCTGGAAATGTACTACGTCCTTCCAGAATCTTTTTTTTCTTTTCCCAAAAATCTGCAATTTGATAGATTAGTGAGCGAGAGAAATAAGCGATAAAACCTGAAATAGTAAACGATTAAAAATTACCTTTTTTAATAGAACTCAATTGTTCAAGCACACTTATTATTTTTGATTTGAAAATTATTATTTTTATGTTGGAATATTATATCGTTTGAATTCAACGATATTCTTAAATTTTAAAAATTGGTTTTTATAAATTTCACAAACTTTTAAGATTGAAAAAACTTTGCTGATCGAATTAATCCAAGAAATGTTTAAACGTTTTATACCCCGCCGATATTCGAAACTGTACAAACTTATCTCCCTTAACATTATTATTCGATATTTTTCCGCGCAAAATCCTTTTCATTTTCGAAGAACAGGGGCTCGGCTCTCGTTAACGCAAATGAGAGTAACGATGGCGGCGAACGTTCGCAAAACTAGTTTGCGCAAAGTAATAAACCGAGTGAGCGCTGTGTTTTATAAGCGGATCCGGGCCGCGGACAAAGGGATCCTGTTATTGTTAATTTAGTATAATTTGCCGTGCGGTGAGGAGGCCGCGCCGCGGCTTAAGGGCAACGGTGGAAAAATTAGCACTTGTTATCTGAAATAGCCGCAACGGTGGACGGCGTCGGGCCGCGTCGGGACGTACAATGGGAACGGGGGAGGACAAAAGACGGTGAAATTTTCAGGTCTTGACGATATTACGCGGCGTGATTTAATTTCTGATTACAAGCGAGATTCCCGCCCCCCAATGTGTTACCGTTCCGCTTAATTAAATCATTACGGTAATGGCCGACGGGTCCTCCAACATTTCCTTCAACATCCCTCTAATAATTTTCGCATCAAAATTATTACATTGTGTAACAATAAATCGTAATTTAACGAAAAATATACCACGTTTCTTGCGTAAATTATCGAGCAAAGATCAATCGATCACAAAGTTCCATCGATACATCAATAATACAGCAACAACAAGATTTGGTGGACGTACGAATCGTTTAATACTTTCAATTGTTTAATCCAATTTAATCATGTTCACGAATCTAGAGTTCAATATTTCAATCTGAACCACGATAGAAATTTATAAATAGAACCATCTGGCAATTCTTCTTTTCCTTGTAATCATTCCTGTTCATTATTGTTCATTACATCGCTAAAAGATTCTTGACGTTCGACAGGAGGAGTGCTTCTCGATGCTGCAGGACCTCAGCGACAAGATAAACAACAAGCACCACGAGGTCCACACGCACCCGTTACTGTCCATCTTCAAGATGGCCGAGGTCGAGGTCAAGTTGCCGTACAGCAACGAGGTCGGGTGTCTGTCGGGGTTGTCGAGCTTGCCGCTGGTCGCAATACTCCTGCTGCTCACCCTGTTTCGATCGGCGTCCACGTGCCTGGTCGCCTCGTGACACCAACGGCCCACATCCGATCCCCGTCGAGACCACCGAATTTTCTCGAACGCCTAGAAAAAGCTGATGCAATGAAACGCCTCAGGAAACGCCTCAGGCGAAGCGTTTAAGGGGGCGCGAGACGGCCCTCGAGATCGATCATCAACGAAGTCGCAACGTTCGTTCAACGGGGCTCTAATCTTCGTGCCTCGTGGATCAAACGAGTATTGAGAAGTTTGAGAATCGTTGCCGCGATTCGAGGATCGTGCGTTTCTCCATCTTTCTCTACTTCCTCCCCTTCTTTGGATCCTCGTTTTTTTAATTTAATATTAATTTAATTTCTCTTATCGATCGATTCCTCTTCTACGACGCCAAATTGAATCGATTCCGATTTCTTTACAATATACCATCTCGTTTCTCTCGTGGCTGGGATCAATTTTTGTCGCGGGAGGACGCGAGATCTTTATTGCCGCCCAATAACGCGGGTGGCATCGACGAAACGGCCGTTCCGCGCGGCTACGTGGTCAATAATAAGAGCGATCCCATATGCAGGGAATGGGCGTGGATCCAAACACGTGGCTCCCTTTTAACCTCCTCGCTGCTGGATCAGCGACGATATTGCAAGCAAGAGATCCCGAAACGACCACGGTCATTAGAATAGCGCGAGGCATTTTCTTCTCGCGCTCGAAGGAATCGCCTCTCGATGACCCAGTTTAAAGGAGGAAATATATCGTGTATCGAGGATACGTTCGAAATATTATTTTTTTTTTCCTCGGTATTGTATTAACACGAATTTTTGAAATTTTAGAAATCCTTGGAAATTCTTCTCGCGGTTATATAGTTTTTATAAAGAAATTCCGTTTCCCTCGAGTCTTAAGTTTTTCGTTAAGAATGAGACACCGGATCCTCGAACGAATACAACGCGTGTATAAAGGAAGCACCGTAGTGAGTCTGTAAATGACAAGCGCTAATTTACCGTGTAATTAAAATAAGCTAGCAGAAAACGCGAACGCTCCTCCTGTATCGGACCATTAGGTGTTTATTAACATGTTGTTCAGAGCTAAATCTAAACGGGCGTTTTTGAGGCATGGCGCAAGAGGCTCGAGTGTGTAGATAACTTGTAGATTGTTATATAGACTTAATAAAAAGAGGGAAGGGAAAGATGCGAATGACGGCTGTTTCTCGCCGCGAGTTTCTTTTTTCATTTCCTAAAATTAGAATTAATTGTAAATTTAAAGAAAAATCGACGAAAAATAATCGTTTTTTCCAAAATTTTTTCATCCAGAGAGGTAAAATTTATATCTTGTTATTAGAATTCGTGAATAGGAAAAAAAAAAAATTTCGTGCCTATGTACAATTGATCGAGGAATAACCCGATCGATTTAATTATGTTTTTAACACGAGTCGACTGTTAAAACGTCAGAAGTTCGCGATAATTTTTTTCACAAAATGGTGGCTGCTCATGGGCCAGTAGCTGCGTAGTACGTGAGCGAGAGACAGCCGCTTTAAAACGGTCGATTTGTCAGAGGAGAGGAGAGAAAGAAGCGGAGTGAAACTTCTAAACAGGTTCCCGGATGCATGACGTATACAAACGACGCACGAGCTGAAAATTATTCAGCGGTAAAAACTCCTGGTTCCGCTCGTCGGCTCAATTATAATCCCGGTCGAATCGCGATTATATTTGAAATTTTTCAATAAATTCATTTTCAAAACTTTCATCTGAAAATTTCATTTCAGATTTATTAAAATTTCGATAAAAAAAAAATGGATAACTCGATTTCTGTTTCGATCGATGGAAAAATTGTAAAAGTATTTTTCCTAATTTTTATTCGAAGATTTCCTTTCGATGCGAAAAACGAAAGAAATAATTTTTCAGACAGTTTGATTGGTGGAGAAGTTATAGCGATTTATAATCCTGGAAATATAATTTCAATCGATAAATTCATTTTATGAGAATGATATTCCATATTTATTAGTTAAAAATTAATTTAGATGAAACAACAATTGGCAGATTCGATTCGTTCACGTTACATGAATTCGAAGAAGATACAAATACACCAGTTTCCTATTTGTATAACGAATATTTACTCTAATTTTGATTTCGTTTATCAAATTTCCTGATCGAATTTCCTAGTAGATTACGTATACGATAATTTTACGATATTTAAACGAAGTTTAAACAGTTTCAAACTCGAATATATATCGAATGTGTGTTCTAATTCAAAGACAAAAGATTCGAAAATTATCACGGATCGAAAAAGCGGTTTAGTTTCCGCGTGCCAAGCCGGAAGCCGCGGCTCGAGTTTGAAAAGAAGAATTTAAACCAGACGAGGGGGGCGACACGTTAAAGCGTGGGAAAGGATTGCCGACGAGTGTTAGGAACGAGGATGAAAAGAAACGACGCGAGAATGGGAGAGATTCGAAAATTTAGCGTGGAATTAATTGTGCGTGCATCCGCGCGCCTCTGTAAAAAGTGTGAAGAAGTGGTTGAAGAAGATTCCAGCTCGCGTTCGTTCGAAAATATATCGTTCTAATCTGGAAAGAATTTTTTTTTACTCCATATACGATCTTTAAAATCCTTTAAAAATATCGAAAAATCTTAACTCTTCTGATTTAAATTTTCCATAGATTCGATTTAATTCTTTTCATAAATAAATCAATTTGTTTTAACATTTTACATTGAAAATTGATTTATATTACATAAGAAAATATAAGATTCAAAAATAATAATAAGAAAGAATTTAGTAAAAATTTAGACGAATACGATATTTGATACCAATCACCTCGTTAAATACGTTTGAATTCCTAATATTAATCCTTAATTCGATTCACTAATTACACTCATTCTCCACGACAAATCCACAATACAAAAAAGTGAAGCTCGACTAACGGATTTATTTCAACGTCTCAAATGTATCGACGTACGACATATTCTTTATATCCTCTCCTTTATATTTTTCGGACACGTGGAACGTTCCTAGAATTAGAAAGGAAACCGTGGTCGCGAAAAACTTGGCGGATCGCGTCCGTGCAATTAGTCGAATTTCAGGTAAAGGACGAACGTGAGCTGGATCGAATGGTACGTGACGTGGTTATCGGCAAAGCAATAATGTATAAAGTTTACGATCCACGGGCACGTCGCTCAAAAACAGGGGTGTAGGTTGGGGGGGGTTAACGGTTTATATATCCGGGGCGAGATGTATAAATTATACACGTTATACATAACAAGCAACGTAGGAGAAACCCAAATAATAAATGTAAAACGCGTAAATGTATGTTAATTCGCGGCGAAAATCACGAGAGGAAACGAACGAATCTCTTCTAATGCGAAGAAGGTATCGAATAAGAGATTTCGAGGAGATTTGGAAAAACGAACGACAGAATCGAATATGTATGTATATGTGTGTGTGTGTGTGTGTGTGTGTGTACGCGTGCGTGTACTTGTCCTTTGTTCCGCGAAGCACGGAAGACTTTGGTCGGCCGATGGACGGCTGCTTATAAAGTACCTGTCCCACCGATAAGGAAAGATTCCAAGGTTCTCAGGCGTAATGGAACGGTTGCACAAATTTACGTTTGTACCTTGGGCACCAGAAATCGAAGCGGCACCAAACACGCACACCTTTGCGATCGTTTCCGAGTTTCTACGCGATTTACGTTCGGCACAAGTGTACATAAATTACTAGGCTCGCGTATATTCGGCAGCTTTCCACGCGGGGATACCATTCGTGTGGCCTAACTCGTATATATATATCGTTTATATTGTTTGCTTTCGATGTTTTATTTTTTTTTTTTTTTTTTTTTTTTTACGCACATTTCCGTGCTTCGTGGACAAGATGGATAAGAATAATCACGATGTGTATGTATAACGAGGAAGAGTAAAAAAGAAAAAAAAAATAGCGAATTCTTATGCCGGGTGTGTAAAACGCAGAGAGAAGAGTTGGCGAGGAATAAGTTCTTTCTTCCAATAAGTTACGCTCGTGGGTCTTCGTATGTAATTGCCCGATTCTACCTGCCACGATTCACTGTCGAGAATTTCGCAGATCAAACATATCCGTATGATGTAAGATGTTACTCGTTTTATCAACAACACTTTGTACAAATTACCACAATTTTCTCCCTTTTTTTTTTTTTTTTTTTTTTTTTTTTTTTTGTTAACTCGAAGATACGAAGGCTCATATCATACGATTACAAAAACGACGTTTCGTTGTTTTGAAGTTTCGAGGAAAGCTTCGAGTGCTTCGCGAAAAAAGAAGCGGCAATAATTTACAGAACGCCAAGCGTACAAAAAAAAAAAGTAATTAAAAGTAGAACGAGATTGATCAAGCAAGTTGTTTCAAAAACTCGTATCGCGTCGCCTCGAATGCGAGATCGACGAAAAACAATTCGTGAAAATACACGGTGGTTCCAATCGAACATATCAAGGCCTCTTAGAAGTGGTCAGCCAATAAGCGGTTTACTCTGGTTTCACGTAGTTTCAGTTTTTTCGATGCTTTTTTCGAACGTGGGGACACGAAAAACGTGCAAAAATGGCCCATTCGCGATCCGTTGCCATTGCTCCAGGGATTTCTTCGTGGTGGATAAACAATTCGAGACTTTTTGCTGAAGTAAAAAAAGAAAAGAAAGAAAGAAAAGACTATTTTGTTGATCCTTTTCTCATTTCGTCCAATCGAATGAAATTCGGTTCGAATCTTCGCCAACAAGTTAGCAATCTTATCGACCGAAAGCCTCGTTCGAAAGCCTCCCTACATATCTAGGGGAAAAACTCTGCGAGGAAGAAATACCTGAACATGGCAATACTGTTACCGGCAATCCCTACGTTTAAAAACTAATCGCGGATGTATTATCGCGAGGCGAGAAAACGCTACAAATGTGGCAGGGGTCAGAAAATCGATTTTCCACGTGTAACATACTGCGTGGTCCTCTCGTATTCGATTCCTTAGATAGTAAGTAAGCTCACTGAAAACGTTCCTGCTTTACCGACAGCGAGAAATGTATCGTCGTTCAGTATTAACCCCCGCTTTAGTAACTAGTTTCGTGAGAAAACTACCTCATTCTTGATACCGCGGCAGAATTCTAGATATCGACCAAGGCTACGCCAAGCCTTACAGATATATTTACCATGCATCAGTCGTTATACTGGTGAAGGATATTACATTTTTCTCAGACATTTTTATTTAGTTGATTAACAACTTTTACAAATATCAATATTTTGTGACTTAGAATTTATATCTTTTATAATCGATATATCTTAATTATTTCTATCCTAGAAATAGTTAGATAATTGTTTAATTTTTCGATAGAATAATGATGTCAATTCGCATAAGCCTCCTATGAAGGGCGGTAATTCCTCGAAGTTTTCCGTCGGTAAACCAGAACGGAAGCTCAACCTCTCCGACTACACACACTTAAACAATTACTAAACGCGCGCAATTATACATATATTACTGATGT
>NW_006263698.1:160754-162468 GCF_000469605.1 Apis dorsata | reverse complement strand
TGATGTGCGTATACATATATATATATATATATATATATATATATACATATATATATATTTTATTACTCGAAACGCACTCTGACCCCGGCCACGCGTGTAATATAAAACATACGGTTACGTAATGTAAACTTAAGTAGTGCACCATTCAAGATGCTTGATCCTTCCTAAACGACACACACGTAAATCCTCGTACAATCGCCAAGTTATGGAGACCTCTCGTCTCGTAAGCAGACATCTAGGTATACGTTGTATATCGGTGAAGAAAGATGAGTCGACTGCTAGTTTTATCGCTCGACATGAAATTTCATGTTCAATTTATTCTTTTCTTTAAATATACGATCAATCGCAAAACGTACTCTTCACGTACCTTGCGCGACTTCAACTAACAAATATAATTATTTTATACGAAATACGTACGAGCATTTAAAATATAACCAATTATATATGGAGCAATTTTAGTAGTTCGAAGAGACAAATTTATTCCTCAAAGTTTCAATGCTTATCTTTCTTTGATACGGGAGAGATGAAATTTTAAGTTCACATAAAAATATACAAAAGCTTTTTGAATTACCTTTTCCTAAAAAAGTACAAATCCAAGCGCCAAAATTGTATTCAAAATATAAAAAGTGCCGAAACCTCAAAAGGATTTACATCATTTACCGAATGAGAATTTTAACGAGATAATGTACGAAGAATTTCGTGACTAAGTGACTGTATCCAAGTGAATGGAATCGATTCATACTATTATTATTCGATGATGTAGAAAAATTATCCATGAGGCTCGCGTGATGGCGCCGTTTTCTCCACCGCGTGAATACTTAACGAACTGGGATGCTTACGAGACGCCTTTTAGGAGGTCACTTTAGAAGACGCAAAAGTGGGACGTCGCTTTCAGTAGATCTCTCTCGGTTCGCACGTAGAACGGAGAACGGAACGAGGAGAGGGGATAATAGAAACTAAGGGGATGTATCCCGGCTCCCCGCAAATACTCGAAACGTTCGCTAGGTCTATGTAACCGTGTGCACGCGAATGTATGTGTATGTGTGCGTCCATATGAGTGTATGCGCGTGTGCGTGTGCCCGGAAATTCTGTGTACCGGCCGCTTTTCTGCCTCGATCCAACGAGATGCCGGGGATGAAAGATCGATGGATTAATAAATGGATCCCCCGTTAACGCGATTGATATTCGAAAGAAGAAGAAAACGAAGAAGAAACGTTCGTTTCGATTCGTCTACTCAACTTTCGAAGAGAACTTCTTCGATGAAAGCGAAGAATATCAATCGCTCTTTTCGTTTCAACGGGGGGAGGAGGAGAGTGTATCCTCTGAGATAATTCCTGCTTGTAAATAAAACGAATACGGATAGAGGATGATTATCAGCAATCTGGCTGATAATTCTAGTTACTAATGGGCAACGATAATGGCGAACGATCCCGGGAGAGAAGATTCCACCATTCTCGATTAAACTCGTGGAACTCGACGTGGCTGTTTAACGAAACTCCATTTATCAATTATCCCTCCTCTAAAATTCTTATTTTACTTTGAAATACGAGCGAAGAAAGGGGAGAGGATAGGATACCCCTTGAGTTCCATAATCAACAACAACCCCTCTCTCGAGTCCACCAATCTAGTGCGATACCGATGTAACGTTGATTGTATATATCTATACATAAGTATACATATACATATATAAATATATACATATATACATATGAAT
>NW_006263698.1:156238-160447 GCF_000469605.1 Apis dorsata | reverse complement strand
CTAAAAAAAAAAAAGATCGACGGATCCTCCTCGAGCGATCATCTTCGTCGAATTCCGCCATTACCGGTGCAGGTTCTCCCTTTCTCGGTTTCCGGCGGGTTCTCGAGCGAATATCGTCGCTCGAGGGAAGCGAAGAAATACGTTTAGAAAGAAATACGTGGAGCAAACCGTCGAGATAAACGAAAGGGGAAAGAGAAATTAGAGGGGTTGAAAAGCGACGAGACGACGACGACGACGACGACTAGGGAACGAATATTAAAGAGATAATAAAAATGAAAAAAAAAAAAGAAAAAACGACACAACGGTGCGGATGTACGAGAGTGTACGATAGATAGATGAGAGAGAGATGAAAAGAGAGAATATTGAATTGGAGGGTGTGTGAGCGTGCGAGTGACGATGCGAACAAGAAGCGCGAGTATTTGTTATAATATTATTATACGGACGACTAACGAGTTGCCGAGGCGTTGGTAAATAAATACGAACGGGCTCCCCAAAGGGCCTCTGAAATTATAAAAATCGCTGATCGAGTTTATCATTTCACCTCAAACAATCCGATAAGATGACTACTCGTTAACCCCTTAAAATGAGATCTCAAGTCAAGCATTGATAATAAGGCATAGTGAAATTTTTGAAAGTCACTTATTTTTTGATTCGCGCGATTCTTTGAAAATTAAACAATACTCCTTTGAATTATAAGACAATGGGTTGATAAATTTCTGTTACTTTGTAAATTTGTATCGTAGTGATGCAAGTCTTTAGATTATTTGATATTAGACGAAGATATAAAAATATATAAAGTGAACTAAAATTAATACACCACTACGATTATCAATCCACCATACATTTTTATTTAATTCGATTTAATCTATTCTAAATCTATTCATTAAACTGTTAAAAGAAAGAAAGCGAAATTTTCAAACAACCGATCAATATTATTCCACTCGATCGTTCTCCCAATCCACCTCCCTCAAATTGGTCAATGCTCGTAGATCGAGAAGCCAATCGATGGTTAACGAACTTTCTTACGCGAAAGTTTGTTACGCGGGTGTTAATTAAATCGTGAAGCTGTTTGCAAAGCACACACACACACACACACACACGGCGGTCTATCTTGGCAAAACAGTGGCACGAGGGAAAATTGAACGTTGCTGGCCGGCCTTCGTGATATCGATATCGCTTGTCGGCCACGGATCGATCGTCCAATTTGGACGTGCGTCCACGCGTGCACCAACGCAGACCGCAAAACGCATATAGGTCAAACGCAAACGCGAATCGGTCGGCGAGATGGCTGAATGAAATCTGTAACTGTGCCACACCTAAGGATTCCTTCGTTAAAAATATCACGGGGAAACACGATCGCTCGGTCGAATAATATTTTCCTTCTTTCCCTCTTCTTTTTGAGAATTTCCGTTTCCGCTGTGCTTGCAAGTTTGTTGAACCAATACCATATCTTACCAGTATCCAGAATAATATTTAAAGTATCCTTGGGAAAAAAAATATATTATTTTTATTAATTGAAAACTACTAATCAGAAATTATTGCTATAATAATATTGAAACGAAAAACGATGAAATCTTAAAATCATGTTTTTGTTTTTCTTAAATATGACCACCTTTTTTTTCGTTTGTCTTTAAATAAATATTTCGAACATTCCATTTATTAATTTTTCTTTCTAATCTAAAAAATAGTTGTCGATGTCAATATTATAATATTTGTTACAAATGATTACTTATAAAGTAATTACTTATAAAGAATTATAATTATTTCGTGCAAAACTACGATTGCTTCCAAATTTTTACAGTATATATATGTACTTGTCTCATATTAAATTTCTTCCACTCAATTATACGCGTTCAGAAGTAGTTCTTTAAATATAATATTGTAATATCGAATGATGATAAATCACATTTTCCCCTCCTCTCATTCGCGCAATTTAACATCCATTCCAATAATTCTAAAATCTTATATACATTTATTGTGTATCTTGTAAAAAGTTTAATTTTTATCGAAAGAAAGACCGTGCAATCTGTTCGAATAAATGTTAGCACGCAAATGATCTTACATCATGGAAGGAGTTATGGAATTTGAAACACCCAGTGTATATCCCGGTAACAACCCTCTTACGATTATGTTTGACGCGACCTCAGCGACTAGGCCAGCTTAACCCCACTTACCCCTGCTCACCGAGCAAGTCGCCGAGTGGACAGAGGATTTAAAGGTATATTTCACCCTATGAACATCGGCTGCTGGCACCTTGTACGCTTAACCGTGCGAACTGTCAAAACACTCGCTCGTCCAATAATTGGATTCAAAAGGGTTAGACGGCGAGCAGGCCTGTCCGCGGTTTCCTTTCATCCCCTAGCGATTCTTACCGAATCATTTTTCTAAATACCAACGTAAGATACCCGAAGAATATAAATTTAGAATAGGAAATGTTTATCGACCCTCAACGTGAGATATTTTTGAAAATCTGGGATGATTTTTGAAAAGATCGATGAATGAGAAGAATTCGTTTGCAAAATATTTTCACGAAGATAAGTTGATAAGATATTGTTAAAAGGGGTAAGTTTGAACAATCTTTGACGATACCATTCAAAAGAAGATAAGTTTCAAAATCAATGATGGATCAATGTTTTAGAAGAATTTAAGAATTTAAGATTTTATTGAATCTTCTCTCGAATCAATTCTCTGGATCAATCTTATTTTCAAAGAGGAAGAGAATTCAAGATGGGCCATTTCTGAAGTAAATTTGAGAATCAATTGACAAATTTATCTAAAAGAAGACAAACGTAAGGATCGATTGAATGATTATTTCCAAGAAGCGATGGAAGATTAATTACGATGTTGGCCGAGTTGAACGGCCCCATAAATCGCTCGATCCAGATTCTCCGCTCGAGAGAAAGCCGTTATACTATCAAAATAGATAGTGTTTTCTACATTGGTTTCGCGCGAGCGCAACGCAGTCGCTATTTTATAATTACTCTCAAAGAGGCGCGGAAGCGCACGCCGGCGTCACGGAAAATAGAGCAGATAAAAGGGAAACAAAGCCGTGGTTGCAAGAGGGCAGACAACCAGCGGCCGAAACTCATCTCGACAACTGGTTAAAAATACAATTTTGAATCGACAACGGAATTAGATGAGTCGGATATTTTCGGCTATCATCGGCTCCCACGATGATAAACATGGAACGAACGATAATAGAAAGACGAAACTGAACGAAAATAAAATTTCTAAGAATATTATTATCTACGATTATTCTCCCGTTATTTCTTTTTGCTTTTTATTCATCATCCCTGTCGACGAGAAGGATCTCTCAATCTTTCTTCTCCATCCAAGAGTCATTTCTTCCGGTTTTTTAGCTCTTTTTTTTTTTTTTTTTTATTCATCTTCGACGAGGCATTTCGACGAAAGGTGATCACGATTAATTAGACGTAGAATGAACGATCGGATCCTGGCTCTGGAGTCGTTCAAATGGGATCCGCTTGGAAAACCCTCTTCGTTTATACTTGCACCTCCGGTGAATCTCATTAGACTGGAGTCAAAAGAGGGTATCGATGTACAATATATACACTCGCGCGTGTGCCATAACTATACACCACGTACGGATATTTATATCCAATAACACGCACGTACATGTATATATCGAGTGTGTATACATTTCATATTGGACGTGAGAGTTAATATTATGATGAAATATCAGGTGATGTGAATCTATTTGTTTTATAATGTATCGTGAAAATAGATAAATAAATTATAAATAAATTTAAAAAAAAAAGAAAAGCTTTTATTTTCCTTTAAAAAAAAAGAATCCTACTTCCTCGATATTTAAAAAATTAGGATTAAAAATTGCTGTTACGATTACCAGATGAGATATTATTAAAATTTATTTTCAAAAAAATCGTGTATCGTTCGAAAAGAAAAAAAAATAAAAATAAAAATATACATATATATATCTCTATCCATCTATCTATTTCAAAACTGTCTATTTACTCCGGCTTACCTCTTAACATGCATATCGGATATCGGATATCCACTCATAAATTCTAAGACCAAGCCCGAAGATATTTCGAAGGAAAAATTCTATAATATCTCCGACGTATCTCGAAAATACACGTTTTCTCGGGATAAATTTTAAATCGGTCAGGCGTACACGCATCCCGCGGAAATTTCGAATTTAACTTTTCACGACGCCAGATGATCCATCCATGC
>NW_006263698.1:155442-156119 GCF_000469605.1 Apis dorsata | reverse complement strand
CGGGCAGATTTTATTACTCTCGCGCTAGGTTAAGAGAGTCCTGGAGAGAAATTCGAGAGGGGAGGGGAGGAGGTAAGACGCGTTGATGGAATCCTCAAAGGAGTTTGCATCGGGTGTTGTGTTTGTCGGAAGTGGAGCATCCGATTATTCTCTTTGCCATTAGACGCGCGAGGAACGTTGAATAGCTTGTTAAACATCCACCCTTTAAATAGAATCTCTTTGAGCGGAACTCGGATGTTCCATTTGCGGTGGTGGACCATCCGGAATAACGGTGCGTCCGAACGTCCACGGTACGATAAGAATTTCCTTCATCGTAATCCACGAAGCGTGTGATTGCGGAATGAAATGTTTATTCTCTATTCTCTGATTAAACCGTTATTTTTATCCATTGAAATATTTCGAAATGTTTCTTCGATCGAAGAAACTTTCGTGAAAACATCCTGTGACAAATGCTTTGTCGAGAAATTTAAAATATTTTATAACAGCAAAGAACGTTTAATCCGATAAAAAATAAACTACAAGATTTTTTCCTATATGGAAAAATAAAGAACATTTCGCAATCTTTTCGCCCACGAATGGTATAATGTCCTCTATCGTTGCTTCTATCGTTACCACACCACGACGTTGCATTATTGCGTTATGTAATTAGAGTTGTGCAAGTTGAGCGAAACGAGGTA
>NW_006263698.1:144673-155404 GCF_000469605.1 Apis dorsata | reverse complement strand
ATATATATATATATATATATATATACATACAAAAAGAGAAGTGAAGTATCGTCATCCATCAGATTGCGAGAAAAAGAAAGAAAGAAAAGAAAAGGAAAGGAAAAGGAGAGGAGGAATTCTAATTCCTCCTCTTGGACAAATCCGTGAATCAACCGCATCTTCGTGGCCGCACCCTATAATCGTATCTCGTGGCGGAAACAATGCTCGTATAGACTCTTCATACGGGACACACGAAGCCGCCCTCCTCGCGCACGGACAAGACACTCCTACGCAGGGCAATGTGGAGAGCGTGCACACACATCGCTCGGGCGTGCACGTCCACCACGATGAAAGAGAGTAGGGCTTAATCAGTTAGTCGATAGGCAAATTGGCTTAGAGGCAGCGACCGACTGGGTGGTTTACAGAACCAGCAAGCCCCGCCAGTGGCCAGTGGCCGAGTGGCGAATCAACCCTTCGCCGATAAGAGTCGCGTCGTGTCCCCGATCCTTGCTAGGGTTTCCTCCACGGATCGTGGCCCCGAAATTGGCCACCGGTGAATTTCTACGGGAGGTATCTTGATACCTCTTCTCACTTCTTTCTCACAACATCGTCGTCCACCAATCTCGTTTCTCCATCCGATCGCACGTACACGAATTAAATATTTGGTGTACGCAAGACGTGGAACGCGAAGAGGAGGGACGCGAGGACGATTCGTAGGAATATTCGTAGATCCCGTGCGCGGCCGCCGATCGAGAATCTCCCCTCCCGATGATCCTCGATCGTTCGAGGATCGAGGCGATTGTCGCAGATCGACGTAACGCGCACCGGCCACCGACTTTGATGGATATTCGAGGGAAGTTCCGGCTGATGCGGCTGATGGGCCGATAAGCTGGTCGCGATAAGGAATTCTGGAGTGGTTCACGAGGGGATTCGGAGAGCTGCACGATTGGACAAAGAGGATCGGACACGGTAGAATGTGCAGCTGATCGGTGAGTCGATCGATCGTACGATTCTTCGAACTTTGCCTCGTTTCTCGAGGACATATATGCATGTCTTGCTTTCGTGGATCTCTTTCTTCATTACAACTTTCTTCCAGTGATAATTATTCAAGTTTTTTTCCAAGAATCGACTCGATAAACTTTTTTCAATCACTCACACTCTGCCTTTTTATTATATCAGAGGTTAGAAATATTCTCGCAATTCGGAGCGCGCTGCTGACCGATCTTTTGTCGTGGAAAGAATTAGAAGGGTGGAGGGGGAGCGACCAAGTTTAAACAACGTCGACCTAAATATCCTCGTGCGTTGCCGACAACCCCTCTCCTCCCCCCCGTAAGGGTTTCATTACCTTAGTCGAGGGAATGGGAATTCATTTCGAAATTTCGAATGAAAATATTTTTCGAAATTACGACTTCGACCCTTTCCTCCCTTCATCCATTTGACGGTACTTCATTTTCATCATCATTCTGTTTCAGGAATGAAGAGACACTCTCTGCTGATATTATGCTACTACCTGTGCACGCTCTTTGACATGGCGGCCCTACACTTTCCGTGAGTAGGCGAACATGTTCGAAAGCTATAGGAGCCGCGAATACCAGGGGAGCAGGATGCTCGAGATTAGCCTCGATCGGGCTCCATCGATCCATCGATCGAAATCTCTCGAGTTTTTCTGTTCTCCTTCTTTTTTTTTTTCTGGAGGACGATACACCGGCCTACCTTGCAAAAAGAACGAATAGACGTACATCGTGAAACATTTCGGAAGAGATCGTCATTCTTTTTTTAATTTTCTTTCTGTTGTTAATAATACAAGGATCGATGATAATGGATTTAACACGATACACGTGGAAAATAATAATACGAAATTTCACGTGTATTGCTTATTATACAAATTTTATATCTTTACGACTCGAATAGAACGAATAGAATCCTTATTTTAATTCTTGGGTGTTAAAATAATACGAGAAAAGGGGGTAGGGAGGGAAAGGATAGGAAAAGTATCGCGGTAAAATTCGTTCTGATTGCAAATTATGGCGAGGATAGAGGCTGCCTCAGCATCATCCGCGACTCTGTCGAGTTTCAGCGAGGAAATATGCGAACCGGTACTTTCCACGGAGGTCGAAGGCTGGCATATTAAAGTCGATAGCCTATCGTCCAGTACGTTTCGACTTTCGGCGAGAAAGCGAGGGTACCGTTTTTTTCCCAAGATCGAAAGGTAACGCATCATATGATCGACATCATTAAACAAATTTCGATCTCTCTCTTTCTTTCTTTCTCTCTCTCTCTCTTTCTTTATCTCTCTAATTCTTTCTTCTCAAATATCCCACTTTCTCTTCTTCTCTTTCTTCTCCGCACAAAACTCTATCTCTTTCTTAATTTCTCCTTATTCGAAACGTTTAATTCGATCTTCGCGAAAATGTTCAATCTCTTTCTGCAAACACAAAGAACACAGTTTTCAATTAAACTATCGCCTTTAACTCCTTTATTTATCTCTATTCTTTTTTTATTTTTTTTTCTCCCGATTAACGTTTGCTCGACAAACATATCGATCCGATAATATTATGGCCGATCCCATAAAGGTATCCCGCGATCGATCGACGTCGACCGAGAAGAAATTGAAGATTTCTGAAAAGTCTACGTGGATTATCGGTTTTTACGACGCTATAAAACGCCACGATTCATTTGAATCGCCAATCCACTCGAGTCGTATTCCCGGATAAATAAACGTCGATCGCGAGAACCCATCCCTTTATCACCTCACTTATCGATAATCGATATCATTCTTCCATTCCCTCTTCTAATTCGAATAATTTACACTCTTCGAAACCACCACTAACACGTTCGTAAGGTAATCATTCATCGACCAATAGAAAATTTAGATCTGATACCAACTACTTCGTCCGTACTTACAAAAACTCGAAATTCCCTCAAACTTGATCCATTCCTCCCCCTATATATTCTCCTCTATCTATAATATCATCTCATAGATCAAAGATCCGAAGAAAGCAAAGATCCAAAAGGGCGGGCAGCATCACGATCGAGAGACGACGAGGTCTCTGAAGAAAGATCGAGAGCTGTAAATCGGCAGAGAGGGGTTGTAAATAATTGCGCGTCGAAGGAGGATTTGGAAATTCTCGGGGAAACCGGATTCAGAGGTCGTAGGTTAGCATATTAAAATGTCCGCATGTAAGGAACACACGTATCTCGGCCGGAGGTGTGCCAAGCACGAAGACCTATTATGGCTTCTGCGATATTGCTGTTTCATCGGAATCGCGCCAATATTTTAGAGTCCGCCACACCGTTCGTGGACTTCCTTTGCCCCCGATCTCTCCCCCACCGATCTCCCCATCCCCTATCCGATATTTTCGCGGTGAAAAATAATTCATCGAGGATATATTAGGGGATGTCGTGTAGAATAACGAACGATCCTCAACGTTGAGTCGTGATAATTCCCTTCCCGGCTCGATAATCGTGGTTACAACATTACGAGTCGGGGAAAAGATTGCGGGGAACTGAAAAATAGAAGGGAAAATTTTAGGAAGAGAGATGAAAATAAATATTAAATGTTTATCTTTAGAAATGTGTGGATATCGGTGTAATATCCGTCTGGAAAATATGCTGTGTAATTCAACTCTGGATTAATATTTGAATTTTCCTCCACTCCACTCTCCTTTCTTTTTTCTTTTTTTCATAAAAATATTTTACTCGAGCATGATTTCAAAAAATATATATATATTTCAAATATATTCAAAAATGCGGTTTCTATGCATTCGATATTTTTATTTGGACAACATTCATCAGAATAATTTATTTAGGCTCGATGTAAATAATTTTGGCTTCGATATAGGGGAAACACACGATTTTAGAGGTTTGGCGTTCAAAGAGGGGCGAGTTTGCACTTTTTTTTCTCGAACATTTTACACGCAATTACCATATTCTATACATAAAGAAGTAGCTAATACGTACGGTTCGAAATAATGCAGAGGAAAAATTTAAACGCGGGCGAACATGGGGAAATGTCGAGGTCGTGAAAAACGATTACACGTTGCCTCGATTAGCATATTCTATAAATATACAAACAGACATGTACGAAATTGTTCTTTGTCGTCGCGTTGAAACTCAAGAAGAGACGGACAGGTTGTTCGGAAATCGATACGAGAGTATCTGTTAACGATCAGAGATGAAAGATAACGTAATGAAATTAAACTGGAGATAGGACATTCGTTATCGTTCGTAATCATGAGAAGAGAGAAAAAAAAGAAAGTACAACGATAAATAAAATTTTGTACAATCCGTCAATATAACCTCTTAATTTTCATCGATAAAATTAAACGAAAGATAAGATATCACTCGAAACACACATACACAAAATTACACGAAAGAACGCGATCGAGAATCGTGAAAATGGAAATTATTTACAAAAAAATCACGATAATTTTAAAAATCACGATTCTCGATTAACCACGATCTCGATCACGAGAGAAGAGAAAAATTACAGCGCGAAAAACTTTACAGAATCATTATTTTCGAATCACAATCTTATGAATATGCATGTCTCGACCGTAATGAATCGAGCACGGTTACCCCGCGAGAAATTAATCTCCATCCTCAGCCTCGCTTCTCCTCGCTTCTCTGTCTTTTTTCCAGGGAGTCGGATCTCGAGTACGGGAGAAAGGAGTCCTCTTTGTCTCTCAAGGACATCCTCCCTTTGAACCCGAAGCTGTACGACAAGCACAGGGCGCCCAAGTTCCTGGGCCAGCCTACCATCGTCTACTTCCACGTGACGGTGCTCAGCATCGACTCCATAAACGAGGAATCCATGGTAATTTCGCATGGGTCGTGCTTTCGTTTAATTAACACAAGGAGGAGCGTGCACGCTTCTTCCTCGAGGGCAGGGTGAATGGGGGCGAGTGGAGAGGGTGAAGAGAGTTGACAACCGACACGGTTGGCTGCGACGTTTCGCACCTTTCGAAAGTGTGTGGAATCTTCCAAAGTCGTTTTCGTTTTTTTTTTTTCAGCTGCGTATGCAAATTGGGCCAACGAGGCGTGTTTTATTTAAAACCTCTCGTTTCGGTCGGATGTGAAACGTTTGAGAGATTAGCGGAACGAGACGGGATGAACCGGGATGAGGATAAGACGCGATGATGGTCGGCGCTTATTGAATTAAAATCGATTTATAACCGGCCGCTTTTTACACCCGATTCAAATTAAATTATTCCGGTTTTCGCGCGCCGCGAAACCTGTGATTCTTTCAGAGAACAAGTATATTCGTGGTAATAATTGAAACTGTAATATGATAATTTTAATAGTAACGAATTAATAAGTGTTTGCGTTAATACGTATTTTCTTTGAAATGCATTGAATAATGAATCGAATACGTATGTTTTCGATTACATCACGTTGTAAAAAATATAGTTCGAATTATACGATCTTATAGAAAATATTTCATTATTCTTTAAAATCTACACACATCTTTCGATGCTTGTTTCTCAAATCTTCCGATTATTTTCTTCGTATAATAAATTAATTCTTTCTTAAAAAAAGAAAAAAGAAAGAGACTCGAGTTATTTCATATAATTTTAGAAAAGTTATTCTTCTTTCAAAGATTAATCGAATACTTTCTTGCCAATGGAATTCAATCGCCATCTCGATCGCATTTTCGAAAATAAATGAAAATAAATGTTATTTATACTTGCAGACGTACGTTGCGGATATATTTCTGGCGCAAAGTTGGCGGGATTCTAGACTACGACTTCCGGAGAATATGTCCGAGGATTACAGAATATTGGACGTAGATTGGCTGCACAATATCTGGAGGCCTGATTGTTTCTTCAAGAACGCGAAGAAGGTCACCTTCCATGAGATGTCGATACCGAATCATTATCTTTGGTTGTATCACGACAAAACTTTGCTTTACATGTCGAAGTAAGATCGAATATAATATTCGATTTTTCCTACGATTAATCCTTATGCTCTTAATATCGATCTTTCTCATTTCTCTCTAGATTGACACTCGTCCTCTCCTGCGCGATGAAGTTCGAGTCCTACCCCCACGATACTCAAATTTGCTCAATGATGATCGAAAGTTGTACGTATTCTTACTTTTTGAATCAGCCAGTCACTAATCTAAAAAGAAATTCGAAAATTTGTGAGTACAATTGATATTAGAAAGGTATCTCTTTCAATGATTCAAAAATTTTCCCTCTATCTGTTATCATATCGAACGTATTTAAAGAAATGAAAAAAATACTAAAATATTTAAAGACCGATTTCACTTAATAAAAAAATTGCTTATAATCTACATACTCACAATCGTTTCGTTACAAAACAAAATTATTACCAATTTCGATATTATAATTTATTAATCCAACTCGCATAAAGACTCTATAATTTACCAAGATAAATTGCCACAATCTACTCGCACACATACACATTAATCGAACATTGAATTATTAATGTAGAATGCCGTGACAGGCAAATAGATCTTCGTTCAATCCTCTTCTCCAATTTCAAATTATCCAAATCTACGACAAACTATCAAACAAACCCCGAAACTTCCATTATTCGAATAATCATATTACAAAACTATCGATCGATCCCCCTTCCTTCCTGACGCACGAAACATCCAATTTCCACCATAAACGTATCACTATAACCGTACACGAGGGATCGACAGAACGTGAAGATACATCTTGCACACAACTCTGAGTCGAAAACGATTGCTTCCAGTGTCGCACACCACCCAGGATCTGGTGTTCATATGGAACATGACCGACCCCCTGGTGGTGAATCCAGAGATCGAGCTACCCCAGCTGGACATCTCGAACAATTACACGACCGACTGCACGATCGAATACTCGACAGGCAACTTCACCTGCATCCAGATAGTGTTCAACCTTCGGCGCAGGCTCGGTTATCACCTGTTCCACACGTACATACCGTCCGCGCTGATCGTGGTCATGTCCTGGATCGCGTTCTGGATCAAACCCGAGGCGATCCCGGCCCGGGTCACCCTCGGTGTGACGTCACTGCTGACCCTCGGTAAGGTCGTCGCGCCTGCGATTTCATCCCCGCCGCGGATCGATCGATTCGAAGTGGAAATTTCCTCCGCCCTTCGATCCGATCGATCGAAAATCATCCAAACGATTTTTTAAACTTCTTTGACTCGAGTTCAATTCTGATCTTCTGAGTAATCGAATATTGGAAATGATCGTGAAAAGCTGAAAATTTTTGAACTGAAATTTTTTTATTTTTCTTACTCGTTCGATGAGCGAGGATGAGATGGATATCTCATCATGGATTTTCAAAATGCGAAAGAGTACTTGTTAAGTAGGTTGAATTCGTTGACAATCGAAGATATATAAAGAATTTGAATTGGAATATTAGTATCTAGATACTCGAGTATCTTGGAGGATGCATCGAATTGGAGAATTTGATATTCCATGTGGATATCAGATATCCGAGCAACAGGTAGAGCGCTAATAGAAACTATTCTCAGGACTTTCTAGATCTTACATTCTTTTTATACATCTTTTCTTTTCTTTTTTCTTTTTTTGTTCTTCTTCTTTTGTTTCTATTCTTTTATCTCGTTTATCTTTCTTTTTTTAATTCGTAACGAGCCTTAATCGAGGTTGGATCGAGCTTCTTTCAAAACTGCTTTCGAATTAAAATGAGTCGCGAAGCATGAAGAGGAGGAAACGTGTTTTTTTTAAACGCAACATCCGAAATAACGAGGTGTCTTTAAATCGTGGAATTGAAATGCGTTTAACGTTTGGAAGAAGATCTCTGCTCGATTTACGATTGTCGAATGTGCGTCAAATCGTCGAAAGGCGTGTATTCTCTGTTTAATGTATAATATTTACGTTAAAATTGATGCTCTCAAAGTAGAATCTATAAACTTGTACAACGTTGAAATATCAGGAACGTAAATCAAACGGGCGAGAAATGTTTATTAATTGCTCGATTTACAGCGACTCAGAACACGCAGTCTCAGCAATCACTGCCGCCCGTCTCCTACGTGAAGGCCATCGACGTGTGGATGTCCTCGTGCAGCGTGTTCGTGTTCCTCTCGCTCATGGAATTCGCCGTGGTGAACAATTACATGGGGCCGGTTGCCACCAAGGCGATGAAGGGCTACTCGGACGAAGATCTGAGAGAAGCCATCGACGAGTTCAAAGTACGAGTAATCTTAACTTAATCTTCCATTTCTCCAATCCACTAATCCCTCCGTTCTTCGTATAAACGCGTATAAGACAAACTAGAACGTCTCCGAATTTCTTTAAAAAAAAAAATACTTATTTTATCATTTTTCTTTTTTTTTTTGGCAACCTGTCAAAATTAATCGTAACAGTATAACTGGTTGCCAGAGTTTGAGAGTTGGAGAAACATAGGAGAAAATAGGAAGCGTACAACAACCAGTGTTTGTACGTCGATCGTAAATTAAAAAAAAAAAAAAAAAAAAACTCGGGCCAATATCAAATTAAGCAGGAACGCGTGTAAAAATATCATGTTTCACTCCTGCCTCGTGGAAGGTTATAAATTCGCGTTGTCGTTAATTATCGCGGAAATGTCGAACGGGGGAATGGAAAATGGCGACGGCACAAATGATCCCCGACGTGAAAGGGGGGAAAATTCGTGGAAAAAATAGAGGACAGAAAGAGAGAGAGGAGTGGTTTGCGCGAGGTAATTCATGCGGCAACGCGTTCTCGTTTCTCATTTACCCAAAGAATTATGCATCTCGAACTTACAATTAGTAAGGGTTAAGCGTTCCTGAACCCGACTCGAGGAGGGTAATAATAAATAGCCGAGTTGCGCGGATGGTTGGAAAAATTGATGGAGCAGAGTTTCTTCTCCGCTTCTGGAAAAAAAAAACGTAAAGAGACGAAACGTAAAGAGGAGAACGAAGTTAAGAAGGGGAGGGAAAGATGAGGGGGAGAGGAGAACAAACCCTCCCCTCTCTTCTTTTTTTTTACTTTTAAAGTTTCTTGGAACTCGATCGTTTAACGCGAAAGATAAATAACGAATAATAAAACGACGGTCGAGAAAAAGAGCACACCCGATATATTCGCGTGACATTCTGGCAACACCTGACACACTTAGAAAATTCAGCGGGCCGAAAGTGTCGCAACTTTAATTAACGCGCTGGTTTCCACGAAAGTCGATTTCTGCCGACTTTCCGCGGTATGCAAAAACTTGACTCGAAATCAAAAAATAAAAGATGAGGAGGAAGGGGAATGGAAAATTGATAAATAGGTTCTTTCTCAATTTTTTTTTATATACGATATTTTTATGGTGGATAATTTGAAAAAAGGTATCATCGCGCGAAAGGGAAGAAAATTCGTTTGAATGTATATTTTTATCTTATTTATATCGCTCTTTGTTTTTGAATAATGTATTGTAATAATGGAATAGGTGTTTGCATTCGACTCGGTGTTGATTTATGCGTATTTATATCATATTAAATGATATTATGGAATAATAATAATAATGATATAATAACACGAGGCTAATTTGAATTTTGTGATTCTTTCGATGTTAATGTATAATGAATGAATAATTAATACGATATAACGAACGGTTTCCGTATATATTTAACACGATTTGTAACGATTTATGACAAATTTATGTTTCTATAACAACTTCTATAACAATATCTTTTATATTGTGACGATGATTTTTTAATTTTATATGAAATATATATCTATCCGCGACGATAATAAAGAATTTTCTAAAGGAGAATAATTTCAATTTAAAATTTTCCGCGGATTCAAGAAACCATTCTCTCCTCTCATAGTATCGATCGATTCGATCCAGCGTGAAAATTAAGTCTCGTTTTGAATTTTTCACATACGAATAAACGTCAACGTTCGTTTCTAAATATTAATTTGAAGCTAATATCGAAACACGATCGCTCGAAATTATAGCACACACTATTGTTTAACGCTGCTATCGTCAACGTCGTGAATTTTTCATGGAACTGGCCTCTGAATTTTTTATGCTTCCGTATGTATGCGTGTAACCTGCCCTCGAAAACTGCGCAAACGTTTAGCTTTCACGGTCCACGGATCGTGATCGAGTCGACGATTTTCTCTCTCGACGTTTCACGGGCGGAGATCGCGTAGCTTTTTACAATTTACAAGACGACCCTTCGCCGTCCCTTCGCAGAAAAAACATGGTTTCGTTTCGTGAAATTAAACGTCAATTACGACGTTAAACGAGAACGGTACGGTTTCGAAACGGTTTGAAAAGGATCGAAGGGAATTTAAGCTGAATTTTAAATTTTTATTATTACTTTGAACCAACTAAGTTTATCGAACTTTATGAAAGTATCATCGACAAACGGTGACCTAATTATCCACGCGATCATTCATTCATTTGTGGATTGTTCGCAATTTTTATATGGAAACAAAACGAAACGAAACGAAATATTGTTGTATAAAAAGAGGAGTCCTTTGTTCGTTTCTCCTCGAAGCGAAAATAATTTTTTACTTTTCATTCGAGACGGTTTAAAAACGAGAAAGAGGTCGAGAAACGAAAAAAGAAAGATAATCGCGCGTGAAAATGGCGAACCGCCGCGAAAAGATGCGTTTTCCATTTGGGAGGCAGAGGAACAAACATTATCTTGCGAGGCGAAATTAGTTCGTCCCGGGTAAAGTAAAGTGAGAAGTTTTCAAACTCGCTCGGCCAACAACTTGGCGGAAACTTGGTCCAAACGAAATGGATCTTTCTCTCT
Source organism: Apis dorsata (assembly GCF_000469605.1). Taxonomy (NCBI): domain Eukaryota; kingdom Metazoa; phylum Arthropoda; class Insecta; order Hymenoptera; family Apidae; genus Apis; species Apis dorsata. The sequence goes on along the minus strand of NW_006263698.1, from coordinate 144,699 downwards.
CGATGCTTTTTCGAATCTCGTCGAAT
>NW_006263698.1:141822-144404 GCF_000469605.1 Apis dorsata | reverse complement strand
AAAAAAAAAAAATTAGAAATATCGTGGAATAATAAAAATTGATCAATCCTCCTGAAAGAAAGATTAAAAGTTGAAAATTTTAAATCTTTATTTATTACTTTCTATTTTAAAAGGAAATATGAGAGTTATGAACGAATTGTCGGAAATGCTTTTTTTAAATTGCAAAATAACGAAGGTAAACCTCGAGGAAAAATGTTACGTAGATCGCAGAAGGGGAGTTTCCATTTCTGGAAAGTGGCGCGTGCACTTGGGGGACGGGAAAGAAAGATTGTCTCGCGTGCCTTGAATAAGACATGAACCCGAGGAGGCCGAGATTAATTTAAATTTCATTCGAGCCACCCCTCTTGTACTACCACGGGGTCCGATGCTTTGCTAGAAATTCGAAACGCGTGCTTTTACGGCCCGCTTAATAATTTATTACATCAACCAACGAATTGACCACGCTGTAATTGCGTTATTTCAAACTCCGTTATACAACTCTGTGCGCTTATTTTTCGCTAAAAAATTTATCCAGATCCTTCCCCTTTCTGCCAAAATACCGTCGATCTATCCCTGCATCGATCCCCTAAAAATTGCCTCCTTTTCCTCAAAATTGAACTCGAGTAACTCTTCCATCTCTTCGAATGGAGAAAATTCTCGCGGTGGTCGAATGATTTATTCATCCCCAATTGTTTGATTCTCCCGACAGACACCTATGAGGAACGATTCGGAGAGGAACAGAAGCCCGGTCAGGCCCGCGACCGTTCAATACGACACCTGCTGCCAGGGCCGAGCGACTGCGATTTACATCGACAAGGTGTCCAGATTCTTCTTTCCGTTCTCCTTCCTCATCTTGAACGTGGTCTACTGGAGCACCTTCCTGTAGAGCGTCTGTCTGAATCAAGGATGCAAGAAACGACGCGAGGAGGAATCGTTGGATCGTTCGATCGACCTGTCTCTGCAACCTATTGCCTCTCGTTTCGATCTTTGCTGTCTTCGACGATTAGAATTGATTGTGTGCAAGTCGCAACAATCAACACAAAGGAAAATAAGTATTCCTTCTTGAAGAATAATCGATAATCGCTCCGTGGGAACGAGCGATTAAGCAAAGAATCGAACGAAACGAAGGCGGTTTTTCTATTCGAATCTGCTAGAAGAATTTCCAGCGCCTTTTATATATAATTATATAGAGAAACACGCAACCGTCTACGAAATGATTAATTAGTATCGTAAGAGCATATTTACCTGTTAAGATTCGCGTTTAAGATTATTATTTTAAGTAATATATCGAATTGAACGAATTGTGTACTCACCCCCTCTTCACGACACGAATCGTATTCTTTGCCATCGTTGAACGAAAATCTTCCACGAGATTTCCATCACGATTTAATCTACCCTTTACTTACTTACTCGTTGTCTCCTTCGAGTTTTGCTACGATAGATAATACGTACGTACGTACATACATACACACATACATACCTTTCACGGAACGTTCACACGAGCGCTCAGCCACGCTCGTTTCTCGTCAATTTATGATTACACATAATGATTATCCAAACGTTGACACGCGATTGGGGAAAAGGATGAAATAAATGGGATTCGAATCTCTTCTTACGCGAGGAAAGGAGGTCACCTTCGCTGAAATGGAACGATTGAAAATTGATAAGACGCGATTACGATTTATAAATTTTTATAGGCTTACCGCATGCGATCCGTTTCGAAATCTTGTAGGTAAGGTTGTTTTTAACAAAACGAAAAAAAAGAAAAAAAAAAAAAAAAAAAAAAAAAAAACGGCCGCTCGCGTGAACGTTCGGATCGTGATTACGCAGAAACGAGTTTCGTTCGTTGTGTACGATGGCTTTAAAAGACAAATAAACGGAGTATAAATACGTAAAGAGAGAGAAAGAGGATCGTTTCCCCTCCCCTGCTGTGTAATAAACTGCAAACGAGGAAGGGTTGGCCGGAACGGGGAGGAATGAAAAAGACGACGACGAGGAGCTTTACGAGGCAGCTTATTTATTCTTTCAGCAGCCGATAGAGAGCTTTTTATATACGGGTATATAACAAACAATTGCCCCCTCCCCTCCGCCATTCCTGTCTTCTCTCGCGTCCTCTTCTTCTTCTTCTTCTTCTTCTTCCTCTTCTCTAAGATCCTGCTGGGATTCTGCATCTCTCTTGCATGTCCTCGTGCATCGTCACCTAGAGAGTCTAAATTCTTGGACAAACTTTAACTTAATCATATTTTAATAAAAATCAGTATATTAAAACAAAAAAAAAAAAGAAAAAGAAGAAGAAGAAGAAAAAGAAAAGAAAAATTCTTAAAACCATTTGTCAATCAAAAGATATAGAAATAAAATATTTCTCGATCCTGGTCTAAATAAATAATCAAAAAAGAAAAAAAAGCTTTTAAAGACAGAGATTATTAAAATATATATCTCGAGTAAATACCTGATTCTCTGAAATCGAGAAAGTAAACTTTCCAGCAGACCGTTCCATCCCCCGGGTTTCTCAGGAGGGCGAACTAACGCTCGACTAACGCCATCCTTGCACGGGTCGATGATTCAAGGCGAGGATGTACGGAGGAAAAAAGTTTGTTTGGACA
>NW_006263698.1:138353-141594 GCF_000469605.1 Apis dorsata | reverse complement strand
AAAAAAAAAAGAAAAAAATCGGCGCGATGGAAATAAAAACGTTTCCACTAACGAGGCTACTATCGAGAAGGAAGGAGTCCACACTTTGGTGATCTCGCAAGGTGTCACGGGAAGGTGAAAGGAGGTTCACAGAGAAAACTTGGAGGAATAACGATAAAGGACCAACGTCATTTCCCTTATACAAGCGACCCCTTTTGGATTACGGTACTTTTAGCAGTGACGAGAATCTCGCCAGTAAACGACCAGCAGTAATTAATTGGAACGAACATACGGCCTGGCTCCGGTTGCTCGCCGAGAATAATTAAATCCGCACGTAAGGTGGCGTAATTGTGACGCGACCGAATGCCTCTCCCCCTCCCCCCTTTCTCTCTCCCTCTTTCTGTCGCGAGACGGAACACGCTGCCTCCAAAAGATGTTCCACTTTTTTTTTCCTCCGCTTAATTAAAACAACGCGTCGTCGACTCTTTTCGCCTCCCCCTCCCCTCTCCTCCCTCCTCCATACGATATCTCTCTTGGTGGCGCTTTAATAATTCCAAAGAAACGCTCCTTTTTTTAAATAGGTTTTTAAACGGTTTTGAATCGGCTCTCGTTCCACGTGCCAAATTCATTTCTTCCAAACGATCGAATCAGTCCAAATGTAATTAACAGATGCGTTAATATTCTCTTAATAAGGTAATTGAAGATCTTGATATTTGTGTGTAATATCGAGTAATAAAATCGCGTATCCGGTTTTCGTATCGAATCTCTTTCCATTTCTTACGTATTTCCCTTTGATCTCTGATAAAAACGCGTTAAAATAAGTGTGAATGGCGTCAATGTTCTCGCTTCTAAATTCCGTGGAAAATCGAAAAGATTCAAACGGTGTAAAGATTCGTTTGACTGTTTAACACGCGCCGCCACTTGAGGTTATTTCATCTTGAAAACGTCGCTTTGTAGGCCGATCTAACTCTCTTTCTCTCTCTCTTTCTCTCTCTTTTTTTAGATCTTCACCTCTGTCCATCCTTGTCACCCGCCTTGTCTCCATCCATCCGATGGCTCGTTTTTATTTGGAGAGAGAGACAGAGAGAGAGAGAGAGAGAGAGAGAGAGAGAGAGAGAGAGAGAGAAAACGAAAAGAATCGACGCGATGAAAGAGCTTGGAACACCGGAAACGACTGCGACAATGCCGCGTCCACGTGTGTATGTGTAAAAAAAAAAAAAGAAAAAAAAAGAGTGTTCCGTTCTACGAGAGTTTTTAATCATGCCATTTTATCCTGAGAGAGCCTTTGTACCTAGAGATAGAAAGATACTTTCGTCTGCCCCACCCCCGCGCTCCGCTTCTTCTTCCCCTCTGTTTACGCGGACAAGTCGATCCCTCGTTCCCACGATTTAACACTCCCTCGCGGATTTACCCCCTTAATCCCTTCCGGTGGCCCATGTCACGCGATGCAAATTATACCCTCTTTTTCCTTTCCTTTTTTTTTTTCTCTCTCTCTTTCCTTCTTTCTTTATTTTTAAAGAATATATCCCCTCTCCCCTTTCTTTCGTATTTCTTTTTAATTCAACTCGTTTGTCGATCGTCGCGCGGAAAAATCTATTCAAATTTCTTGCTTTTTTAATTTCCTATTTCCTTTTTTTTTTCCTCTTTGTTAATTTAACTTCGGTATCGTTTATTGTAATTAAAGACGAAGAAATATCTTTGAGATATTTCGTTTTAACTTAATCTTTCGATAATCAAATAACGAATCGCGAAAGACGTTCTTGGCTTTTTCTCCTCCCTCCCTTTTTTCTAAATTCTTTACAATCTTATTAAAAATATATCTCCCGTATCTCTTTCATTCTAATCCTCCCCTCCTTGCGACGATTGCCTCTTTAAAGAAAAGTTAATAAGGAGAAGCTAAAGTAGGCAATTATAAAGTCCGTGAGAGAAATTGATCGGAGATCGATCGAGATTTAGAGGCATCGAGGACAGAAGGTGGCCCATCTTTAACAAGATCCCTTCGTTTGCGTAATTAACTATCGACTTTCTGTCGACAATCTTGTTAACGAGAAGCACACCGATCGTTAATGGATTCCGGCGGAGTCGAGGCGGGCGTGCAACCAGAGACAGTGAAATAATTACACTTTTGCTTCCGGAATATTCGAGCGTCCCACGTCGAAAAATATGAATAAACGAATTTCGAAATCGAACCGACTCGAGCGAGAGAAGATTGCCCATACCCCCCGAAAATCTCTGTCTCTGTCAGTCAAAGAACCCGTCTCAATTAAAATCCACGAGGATGAGGTAAGGAAAGGGCGCTCTATTATCAACCGAATCCGCGCCAAGGGAAATTTCGACCGGTTTCCTTAAAAATATTATATTCGACACGATGACCCAGATCCAGATCTCACCAGATCTCCACCTATAGAAACCATCCGTTCCTGAATAGTTCGGACGAAATTAGCGAACAAACGCGGTCCACCGACTCACGACCTGAATTTATTTAAAAGGAAGGGAACACTCGATCGTCCCCCTTCGGATGATGGCGTTGAAATTTCAGAGTAAATCTCCGAGGCGAAATCTATCGTTCGATCGAAGGGAAGGTACAGGAAGGTATAGGAAACCAGGCGTCGGTTCCATCGTTCACTTTCCAATTTAAACCCTGGCCCGATATATCGACGCGTCCTTGACCGATGTTCCGAAAATAAAGCGACCCAACAACCGTGATTCGTGTTGAAAAAGTGGTGCGCGATCGGGTGTCCACCGATAAAACCGAAAACAGCCATAAATATGCCGGGATAATATAAAACGTTTCACGCCGCGGCCAAACATCGTGTCAACTCGTTTTCGAATCGGTTAACGAGCACGTCCTGCTGTCGATGCTCGCGCAAATACGAATCAATTTCCGGCGTGGACGCGCCACCCGTCACTGCCTTTGCGGCTGTCGTTCGGCAAACATCAATTAATCCCGTGTTTTCTTTTCGAGGGCACGGTTCAGTGGAGTTGGGAACGAATTCGACAGGAAATGTTATATATGCGATTCGAATCGACGGATCGTGGAAAGTTCAACGACACCTTTGGTTAAGTTCGGGTTGGAATGGTTGGAAGTTGGAACTTGGAGTGATTTGGGATGCCGTGTTGAAAAAAAAAACGTTGGAAAATTTTGGACATATTTTTCTTTCTTTCTTCCTTTCTTTCTTTTTCTCACTCGTCAGTGGCGTCAAGGGTACAAAGTAGAGAATAATGAAATTCTGAATATCTCGCGTTAAATGAAGAAGGATCG
>NW_006263698.1:136959-138158 GCF_000469605.1 Apis dorsata | reverse complement strand
TTTTTTTTTTTTTTTTTTTTTTTTTTTTTTCACTTTTGAGAGTAAGGCGTGGAAGCTACCGAAGACGGACAACACCATCGGCTAAAACGTCTTCACCCCTTTTCTAGTTACAACTATCGGGTGTACTTGTTACAACGTGCTGGCGCTTGACCGCTGTCGATAATTCTTCTTTCCAACTACCTCTTCAAATTTTCTTTCATACACCTCTCCGTCCACTTATTACGTACGTATATTTATTTATTTATTTATTCATTTATTTATTTATTTATTTATATATATAGATTTTTTCTCTCCTTTGTTTTTTTTTTTTTTAATTATCTCTTTCTCTCCGTTCTCTTCACTCCTTTGCTTCTCTCTCTCTTTTTTTTTTTTACAGTTGTACGATTAAAAATATCGTTATTGCCAAGTATGATCGATAACACGGTGCGTAACCCCGAGCCTCTGACCGGAGAGACAATTTCCCTCGCTTATCAAACTAAAATGCATCGGAAACTAGACATACGCGCAATACTGTTCGACGAACATCTTATTACGTACGTTTCTTCTTCTTCCTCTTCGAGTTTCATTTGTAATTCTTTTTTTTTTTTTCTTTTTTGATATCTCTTTACACGGGGCTACAGCCAAGGCGATCGCTTTCCTTTCGAACTTGCCGCCATTTTTTTCTCGTCCTTGTTCTCGCGATTCGTCCGTTGCGCGCGAAAATTTGAAAATTCGAATCGATTTCAAAGATTCAACGTTTGTTTAAAATTCGTACGAGATTAAAAAAAAAAGGTTCAAAAGAGAAGCGACCCCCTTTTCGATCGTTTTAAGAAAAATATACATAAATAACGAGGAAATATGGTCGACGAATTACGTGCTCCCCGTAGTTATGGACGATCCTCGAATCGTCACATCGAAGTCTGATCTCGCCTCTACCTCGATTATACGTCGCTTGATTACATAACTGTCTAGTTACCGACCGGGAGACGCGATTTTGTGATTGATTCTGACCTAGATGCGTTGAGAAACTATATGCGGGTTTGTACGTTCGAGGCACACGTGGCTAGAAACGTGTGACGCGTGTTTAGAATGTTTATCGCGAATATACACTTACGATACACCAAGAAATCTATCATTTATAATTATCGAGGAAAAATGAAAAGTAACAACTCGAAAGAACAGATCGTTTAAACACCGTTTCTAATTTAATTCGATCAAAC
>NW_006263698.1:133680-136504 GCF_000469605.1 Apis dorsata | reverse complement strand
TAAAAAAAACTCACTAAATAAATCATTAATAATTCTACGAGATAAAATATCTAATAAAATTTAATAAGCAACTTTCAAAATTGCATAATTTCTTTTTCTTCCACTTTCGCATCAATAATCCATTATCAATCCATCTCAGTATTACGTATTATCGTTTTAAGGCAAAAGATCGATTCTTCGATTCTTCGAACTCGTTCACGTTCACCAATTCACATTTTCCATCATTTTCTGTTTCTCAACGCTTCCATCATCGCGGAGGATGAAGAACTCTCCTTCGATCCACCGCGGAAATTTCGCGGAAGAAATGGCAAGATGGCGGTTAATTGGCGGTGTGTAGAATCTCGAACGCAAGCTCGATCTCCCGGTGTCGAATCGCAATCACGAATCGAGCGTGTCAGGAACAATGGTCGATCCTGCTACGCTCGCAGGTCCTGTGGACGGTGTCCTGATTACAAAAGGATCGCTTTTTTTTTCTCCCCCCTCCCTCTTCCCCGTTCACGATGCAAAAAGCAAGAGGGTCGGACGAGGGATCGGCGACGCGGAGGGTGACGCTTTTCGGCGCGAAACAAAGTGGAAACGGTTCGATCGATCGAATTCACCTCGCGCTTGTGACTGGTTCATTGACTTCCTTTTCCCCATTGACCCGTTGAAGGGAGGAAGGGAAGGAAAGGAAAATCCTTTGGTTGGTTTTTCCAACGATTATGCGAGGTGAAAGCAGTTCTTTCCCATTGTTCTTCTCGTTCCATTCGAATAGAATAATCGATCCCCACCCCAACGAGATTTTTCGGAGATTTTATTCGGGTTTAATTTATCGTGTGAATGAATCGAGGATCTTGCAGCGAAGGGGGAACGGATTCATTTATAGCGTAACAGTTGTGGAATTATTACTGCTTCGATATATTAGATAAAATATTAATTAGAAACGTTTTTTTTCCATACAATTGTTAATAAATAGTCATTAAAATATCACAAAAAATATCTCTGTTAACAATAAAATACATAACCTTATCGATTTAATTTATTATTATTATTAGAAATGTTTCCTGTAAGAGAAGAGTCCAGGTTCTTTTTTATCACGCAAAACAATCCAAAATCCACGATATAAATCGTTCCGTTCATTTTACACCAGACAATATAGATTTCTTTTGGAAAGAGGAGAATCATACGTATAATGATTCAAAAAATTTTTCTCTCGCTGCAAAATCCTCAATTCTTGTTGGAAAAAGAAAATAATAGGAAAAAAAAAAAATGATGATAGAAAATTCTTCGTTCACGAAAAGTGGAACCCTCCGTGGCACGTCATCCCTCCTGATGATACAACGCGGAACAGTCCTCCGTCAGGACTTCGGAGCGACGAAAGAAAACGAACGAAGGTCGGACGAGCGCGTTTGGACGCGAATCGTATCGCTCGTCGCGGCTGTTCGCCTCGCCTTAAACTCTTTTATTAAAGTTATTTACGCGTCGCATCGGAAAAATTGGCAGTACGGTAGTGAATTGAAAGACTCGTTATTCATAATCCTCGCTTCTTCTCGATCTCGCGTGTTCCCTCGATCTTCTCGTATTTCTCGTGCACCAAAAAGAAAAATGAGGAGGAAAAAGAAGGAATAAAGAAAAAAAAAAAGGAAAAAGAAAAAAGAAAAAAAAATATTCGCAAAATACGAAATCTCTTTTTCTCTCTTCCCTCTTTTTTTTTTTTTTTTTTTTTTTTTTTTTCCAACTAAGGACCTTGGAATATCGTCGTTTCTTTTGACGAGAGCAAAGAGTGTCAAGCTTTCTCCTCGGTGCACACACACACACATGCACACACGCACATACATACACGCAGAAATACATGCACACACACTCACATACCGATTTCGAGAGTCGCCGGTCTCATCTTTTTCCTTCATTCCTCGAAAATTTTTTCGCTATATCAGCATACAGGCCTCGAGAACCGATCGATTAACTCGGTGAATCGTTCTGCACCGACGCGATTTCCGGTTCAACGCGGCCGGAAACCGACGAGGAGGGAATCGACGAACCGGTGACTCTCGACGATCTGTAAATCGAAATCGAAGATCGAGCAGAAAAATTATTCGCGTACAATCCTCCACTAGAATTTTGTCGCGAACCGGAAGCGGAGGCGTGACAACTCGGCCAGAGATTAATCAGTTTCTGGTAAATTAATCTCTAAGTAACTCACGCCGCTACTAAGTTTCCATCGATTTATTCTCGCTCGCTTTTATCCTTCCACGCTTTTATCTCCTTTTCCTTTCCTTTTTTTTTAATCCCTTCTTTTTTTTCTTTTCTTTTCTTTTCTTTTTTTTTTTTTTATTCGGCTTTCAGAGCAATTCCCTGCTCGTAAAGGCAATATGGCGTCGATGCTTAACCCGGACAGCCATTTTTCTCAACAAGAAACGCAAAATGGGAACTCGACGAACGTTCGTTAAACGTCTCGTTTTCCTTTTCTCCTTTCTTTTGCTTTTCTTTTCAATTTGTCAGAATTTTTCCGAGATAAGGAAGGAATAAAAAGAAAAAAACGTACGATAACGTAACAAGGATCTTTATAATTGGGAAGTGGAGAGAGAGAGAAAGAGAGAGAGGTATTATCCATAAATTCGGATTAAGCACGAGCCGCCATCGTTTTGTTACGTTCGATTTCATCTTTAATCCTATTTTCCTTTTTCATTCTCTTTCTCTCTTCTTCCTTCTCCTCCTCCTCTTCCCCCTCCCTCCCTTCCCCTATAGTTCATAATAAATTTTCACTCGCTTTTAATACGCGATCTCGCCGATACAACTGCAACTCTTTGGACGACAAAGGACCTGACACATTATTCTCGATTAT
>NW_006263698.1:130396-133243 GCF_000469605.1 Apis dorsata | reverse complement strand
TTTTTTTTTTTTTTTTTTTTTTTTATTTACTTAGATTCACGTTTACGTCTTTTTTTTTTTCTACCCGTAAGCCACCGAGCCGCGCCTCCTCCGATGGCACAGCATTCTGTATTAATAATCTTCCAGCTTCGCGTAATTTTTTTTCCTTTTCCCCTTTTTTTCGCCACTTCGACACCGCATTTTTATTTATTTAACACGATCGACCGGTCCGGTCATCGAGGAAAAGAGGAGAGAAAAACATTCTGTTCCCATTGATTTCTTAGAGGGAGGGAAAAAAAAAAAAAAAAAAAAAAAAAAATAGCGAAGTGTATCGATCAACCTTCAAATTGGAAGGAAGGAAGATTATTTTTTAAAAATAAATTGAACTCTTTTTATTCAAAGGTATTTAAAAAAGAATCGCGTCATTGAAGTTTCTTTAAAAAATTTATATCGAAATCTTCTTTTTATTATATTTTTAACAACGAACGCTATTGAAACGAACTTTTTCTTTTTCTTTTTTCTTTTTTTTTTTTCTTCTTTTCTATTTCAGGAGAGAAGAAATCGAAATTTCCAACACGTTCTATTTTCAACCTGGTGAATTCGTTTTATATATATCTATAATTCCAAGCTAAAACGATCAAGCAACCACCGATTAAAGAATTTTATTTTCAGCTACCCGAGCAACCCGAGTATATCCCCTTCGTTTGTCTAAAATTAGCTAAAATTTTAAATCCGAATTAAAGTTTCTTCTTTAGGAGAAGGGTGGCTCGATGGCTCACGAGGGTTGGTCTCCCACGCACTCAGGCACGCATTCTAGTTTGAAAGTCGATTTAGAATTTGTTTTATTGCGCGACGCGAGGGTGCTTCGTGTGTTTGTGTGTATGTGTACGAGTAATAATCCGTATGTCCACCTGTCCTTCTCATTTCGACTTACGTTCATGTGTGCGTGTATGTATCCGTATGTGTACGTTTATCTGTATAGAATATATCTGTATTTTTATGTATATATATATATATAATATATTCTTTTTTTTTTTAAATTTGTATTTATAATATAATATATATATCCTCTCTGTCTCTTTTGTCTTCTCTGCTTTTTGTTTTCTTTTTTCTTTTTTATTTCTTTTTTTTTTCTTTGTTCGTCTTCGCTCTATTAGATCGTTTACAATTAAATTACAAAGTTAATTACAGGACAACACGAGATTTCTTTCTCCCCTTTCACGAATTATATTTACAGCTTTGTTCAAATTAAAACACCTATTCTTCCGTAGCCTATCGTCACCCGAGAAAGAAGTTTCCTTCGAAATTCTACCGCCGTTTCATCCCTCGTCGAGTCGTGCGCGAATCGATCGTGGGATTCCTCGATCCCTTACCCCACGATCCCTTCCCTCGAATTCCTTTCAATCAAAGCAAAGCTCCAATAGAATTTAAAAAAGAAAAAAAAGAAATGGCTCTTTCGCACCCGATATCCATCTCCAATTCTCGACGAAGCGAATAGGAGAAAAGAAGGCCACGATCGATCCGGTGGAATTCGGAATTCGATCGACAAAGGGTTACTAGGGCTAGGGGGGAAAAAAAAGAAGAACGAAAAATGGACTCATTGAGAGAGTTTTTTTCTTTTTTTTTTTTTTTTTTTTTCTTTGAAAGAACGAGGGCATCATCTTACTTTATTTTAAGAGTATCAAGAGTACGCGGCCCCTGACGTGATCGTTTCTCTCTTTCCTAACCGATCATTATTTTATCCTCCATCGGACAAATCTCTCCGACCAATCGACTTCTATCGAGGATACTTCGAAACATATCGAGATATATTCCACGATGATCATTCTTTATGATCGTAAAGGCCACGATAATCCTTTTATTTTCCCCTCTTCTCCTTACCATCACCCCTTACTATCGAATCAATCAACCCTTTATACCTTCATGTACTCGCGTACACTTGAGCGTATCGTCCGCTAAATTAAACCTAACGAGTTTAAGAGACTCGAATAATACAAGAAACTGCGTCGTTTCGTGGATCGATCGAATTTCTCTCGCTTCTTTTTCTTTTTTTTTTCTTTTTTTCATTTTTCTTTAAAAATCGAATATCCTTACGAACTAGTCAGGGACGCGAGTCTCGTCTAGAAAGATCGACGGCGACCATATCTTCGATCATTTTTCCGTGAAAATCCAATGATCGTTCCCCTCCCCCTCCCGTTATTTATTTCGAGATTTCCGCTCTCGCCGTTAAGAAGCGATGATCGAGAACGGAGGGGTACGAGCTGCGCCCCTCTTGGAAACGTAGCAAGAAAGGTAGCCAGAAGATTGGAGGGGAATGGTGCGTCGAAACTCGATCGATCGATTATATATATATATATATATATATGTATTAGTCGCGACTACGCTCGTTTTCCGGGCGGGTTGATCGACGCGCCGGATCCCGGAAATGACGAGGGCCGTGGAAACGCGCGCCAGTTGCGCCGGAAATCATCGCGTCATTTTCCGCCGCTCGGCGATTGAAAAAGCATTCCGCGCGGGGATAAAAATCGATCGCGCATCGAGTTTTGCACCGATTTTAACCGATTTTTTTATTCTACCCCTCCTCTTCCTTCTTCCTCTTCCTCTTCTTCTTCCTCCTCGTCTCGCTTTCTTTTCCTTTTCGATCGTAATTTCCTCGAGCGGAAAGAAGAGGGTTCAGCTGGCGCGCGTCTTTCTAGAAGGCGGGGTTTAAAATTCATCGATCCATCGTATCGTGAGAGTGGAAAGAACTGAAAGAGGAAGGTGTGTGCAGACGTCGTGTGCGTGCATTCGCGAATCTTCGTCCTCGAAAATGCGAAGAATTCCGGGTTCGATGGAGGTTGGAGCTTCCTCTTCTTCCGGTTCGACGTC
>NW_006263698.1:127453-130125 GCF_000469605.1 Apis dorsata | reverse complement strand
GAGCGGCTTCCGTCCTCCTCGTCGAGGACGTCGTGGATCGTCGATCCTTTTAATATTTCTTCCTCGCTTCGTTGAACGATATCTCTTTCTTTTTTTCTTTTTTTAATTTCTCTTCTCTATCTAATCTCCCTTTCACGCTCCTTCCGAGTTCCGTGGAATTTCTCTCTCTCTTTCTCTCTCTCTCTCATCGTAGATCGTGGCGCTTGCCACTTGGGGCGCCATCGATCCGTCTCTATCTTTTCCTACTGAAATTAAAAGCAGCCTGATATACTCTGTTCGCGCGTGAGCCGATACCAAACATCGATCGAGGTGTTTACCTTTGGTTGGTTGAGATCATCAAATTATATACATATGTATATACTTGTTCTTGAAAAATAAGAGAAATGGATTTAAAATTCAGCTACTTAGTTCTTTTAAACTAAATAAAGTATAAATCTAAATTATAATCCCAATATTTCCGGCAATATCGCACGAAGAAAGAAATCAAGTTTCACATCCACAACCCTATACAAAAAAATTCTATCTATCTTGGTGCTGGTCCAATTATGCTCTCGCTTTAAAGGAGCCGATGAAAGGAGTTCGCGGTGGAGAAGATCGTTTCCCTAGAGGCTAAAAAAAAAAAAATAAAATAAAATAAAATAAAAAGCAGGTATATTTCCGCGAGAAATCACCAGAATGTTGGCAAAAAGAAAAAAAAAGGTGGAACGAAATCTCGGCGAAAATTGCCATTAAAAAGAAAAAAAAAAAGAAAAAAAGAAAGTCGCGAAAAATCTCATTCCCCGGAGCGTGTCAAAGCGGCCGTGCCAACCAATTTTCCCCGTGAAACGTGTCCCTTCACGCTCTATTCCCCTTCTTCCGTCACCAATCTCCTTCAAAACGAAATTTATTCAAAGAGAAACGATCCTGGAGAAAGATTTGAATTCAATCTCTCTCTCTCTCTCTCTCGAGGGTCTGCTCGTATATATCACGAATTATTTGCGAATTAAAAATGCTGATTCGATGTCGCTAAGATTTTTTCGGGAGAGGGGCCAATTTCACTACGGACTTACTCCGCTCGTTGTTTAGATTGAAGGATAGGGAAGGATAATCGCGCGTCGTTGCCAAGAAAACGAGTCCCCTCCCCCTCCTCGTGAGGGAGGGGTAAAGCACACAACCACTTCGTTTTAATCCTATTAACCTATCTCGGGACGCGGTGTTCCTGTACATTTCTTCGCCTCGAGGCCGATGCGATGTATGCGAGCGTTCGTGATCTTCATTCATGAAGGGAAGGCTGTTTATACGTGACGAGAGCTATTTTTTCTTTCTCTTTTAATTTAACGCGAATCTAAAATAGTTCCATCATTGATGATATATTATTATTCTTCATATTTTTCGATATTTTTCGAAACGATGTAAATATCATCGATACGCGAAAAAATTTCGTTCGACATCTATGCAATCTCGTTCCAATTCAACGATATATAAACGAGATTATATAAACTCGTTACAAAGAAGAATGCAAAGTAACCTTTCGATCTTCTAAGAAAAAAGAAAAAAATAAGGAACAAAATAAAGATAATAGGAGGAAAAAAATTGGCGTGTCTCGAATCGCTGCTTATTGTTCGCGACGGGAGGCCGTACAAGTTCGCGCGCGCGGGAACTAGGCCTCCTTTGAAACTCGGTCACGACGTCGTCGTCGGCCATCGTCGTCGAAAAAAAAGGAGGAAAAAGAAGGGAGGAAGGAGAAGAAAAAAGGAAAGAGGAGAAGAACCGATTGTTAGGCTAAGAACAGGGCTGGCAAAACGGATCCCGGAGAGGGCGCGGAAAAGGAGAGCGAGTGATCGAGTCGAGTGTCTCCGGGTAAGTGAAGCCCCTTTCGCCGAGAAACCGTTCGTGCCTTCGAACTAAGAAGCGACAAAGAAAAGCCACCGATGGAAATAACACACTCGACTGCCATCGTTCGATCGATAATCTAAACCTGGATTTCTTTTTTTGTACGTGTGTGTGTACGTCTGTACGCTTTTTTAGAGTATCTAGTCTAGTGTTTGGGAAAAAGTGATTATTGTATATAAGAGGAAATTATGAAAGGGGGGTTCGATGATTGGAAAAGTATACATGTGAGTAAGGTTTCGTGTTTATCGAATATTTTTTTTTTTTTTTGATGGAACGACGATTGCAAAGTTTCGCACGGTCGTTGAAGGTAACTAACTGACTGGCTAAGGTTGTTATTAACGAATCTATGCTTGCCTCGATTTTCCAACGAAGAAATAATGAATGACCGAGCGCGTCTTTACACGATGTGTGAACGGCAGCGATACAGAAGGTTGTATTTCACGAGGAAATTTTTAATGAACGTTTGTTGGGAAGGGTAATCCGAAGAATGATGGATTACAGGATGGGGCGAAAGTTTTCTTTGGCGAAAAATGTGTTTCTGTGACGCATGGTGATGGAGCATTTAAATCTCAATATTTTTATATACGTAACTTTTTGAACGTTATTGATTATTCGTTATTGAAAATGCATTACACTGTGGAACCTTGTGATTGTATCAAATTATTATTGTTCAAACACGTTATTATAAATTAAATTTTCATCCAACTAAGATAATAAAAATTCTCATAATGCGTATATCGTGTACGTCACTTTGTTACGACTTTGATCATAATATATATGTGTATGTGTGTGTAACATAG
>NW_006263698.1:124779-127175 GCF_000469605.1 Apis dorsata | reverse complement strand
AAAAAAAAAAAAAAAAAAAAAATAGTTCCATATATGTATAACCTATTATCCTCTGCACAAAATTTTACTAAAAAAACTATATTTTCGTTGATTTTACAACGCAACTTGTTAACTAAGCTTACACAAGTATGAAAAATATACGAAAAATTTCGCGATTGATCGTAGCCCTTGATTGATCAACCCTTTGAAATACATCAATCCGTGTCAGAGGAACATGAAATGAAATTTCTATTAATTAAAAACATTCGGATATTTATTATCCCCAAAAAGGGAATCTCTAAATTTCCTTTCACACACGCGCTGTTGTCAAAACGTTCGCGGTTTCGGAATCAACGTTCGTAAATCTCCGAATCAACGAATCGTAAATCTTTGACAAAACCCTCCTCCTTCCCCCCTTCCCCCCTGAATGTATTCTGTGCACAAAGAAAACAGGGGTCGACAAACGAACGAACGTTAGACGGTTCTAGTCCCAGATCCTCGCGATTCGATCGAGGAAAGGAAGAAAAGGTGAAGAGCGGAAGAGGGAGTAGTGCGTTTCGATTGTGCAAATTTGCCTTCGACCTCGTTTCGAAGATCAGGGCCACCTTCCCGAGCGCGCCCTCGCAATACTCGTAGAAACGCGCCGTGCCGATCGATCGATCATTCGCCGATTCATCCACTCGAGCCGGAAACCGGGTCGAATCCAGCGGCCAGCTCGAATTACGCTGTAAACGCGATTAAAACCGAAAAAGTCGAGAGCCTCTCCACCACCGGCTTCCGGCCGATGGATCCTCCACTCGTCGATTGCCAAGTGTAAATTTTCCTCGAGAATATGAGAATCGATCGATCCTTTTATAGGTATTTTCTCGAATGGAAATCGAATGGAGGCGGGGAAAGGATTGATATTTAACGAAATAGGAAAGAAAAGTAAAGAAAAGTAAAGGTTGATAAAACGTTACGAAAGGGGAAAGAAATTTATCGGCGATTATTTTATCTACTCGCCTCGAAATTTGCGTTAATGTTTGACCGAGGCACGCGAAGGGGTTGGTGGCAGACCGGCCAATCTTCGACCCGCCATTTCGAATCTTTGAATAAACCAGTGGCCAGAGGTTTCATCTACGAAATGAACGGCGGGATTTGCGAATCTATCGGCCGCTTTCAAAGCTGCTTTGTGCCATTTCCTCGCGAAAGCTCCGCTAATGTTGATCCACGTCCGTCTATAAAGCCACCGGAAGTCCACTGCAAATTTTGCCATTCGATCGCCAAGTTCTAGAATTCTATTTCGTATATACAAATATATATATAGATTCCAATTGTTGATAAAATTAATTTTTCATATCATTTCTCAACCAACTCTAAC
The DNA here is from genome assembly GCF_000469605.1 of Apis dorsata. Taxonomy (NCBI): domain Eukaryota; kingdom Metazoa; phylum Arthropoda; class Insecta; order Hymenoptera; family Apidae; genus Apis; species Apis dorsata. The sequence goes on along the minus strand of NW_006263698.1, from coordinate 125,836 downwards.
TCTTCTCTTCGAACGTGATCACCACCTCGATGTCGATGTTTCTTGAAACGTGATAAAAGCGAGCCTCGATGCGTCTTCGTGAACGAACGAACGTTAAGCTCTCCAGGCTGGCTAGAGCGATAAAGCTTGATCTATGTCGAGGAGGGGGCTAGACTTTCCGCTAGATTTAAGAGGAAAGCTTAAGCTTCGCGCTAAGTCTGCCAGACGTACTTCGAAGAGAGATCGATCTCTCGAGAGCAAAGATCTCTCGACTGAAATTTGAACTTTCAGCCTCTAGCGAGCCTGGAACTTCCTCCTCTCGAGCGCGCATGCAAAGAGAGCGGGGGGAATATAGATCTGAGGCTAACGATAGAGGCTCTAACCAGCTCTAAACGACGCTATTATACGCACCACTCTCTCGCTTTCTCTCTCTCTCTCTCTTTCTTTCTTTCTTTCTCTCTTACTCTCTCTCTCTCTCTTTCTCTCCTCTTTGTCATTTTATCATTTTATTATCATTTTTCACCTCTTGTTTCACCAACGAAGGACGAAGAATATCCGAATATCCGATTGAAAATTTCTTTTTTTTACGGCCATCGAGTGTAGCCATAATTAAGAGAAATAATTAATTATCGTTTGAGGATCGTGAAAAATCGTAATTGGCTATTTCCGGCCGATGCATCGTATCGATTCAGCCGCAAATAACTCGTTGTAATCGCTTGAGAGAGATTTATAGAGGAAGACGCGGACCTAGCCGGAAGTAGTCCCGGAAGAGTCGAATCGATCTAGCGGAGCGCGATCGTCTTCTCGATCTCCGGGTCCCGGGAAATTGAAATTGAAATCCGATCTCCGTACGTGGTTCCAGTCGCGGAATTCCAAGAAACTGGAAAGATTTCTCCCTCTACGGACTACTTCCGGCTCGAGACGCACGAGACTCATACAGACCCGCCGATTTTAAAAGATCGTGAGAGGTGCAGGCTCACCGTTCTTCCGGCCGGTCGGCCATTGTTCTTTCATCGAGTAGAAGAGGAGGACGGTGATGGTGTTTTGTTAAAGGTGATGTTATTATTATTTTTTTTTC
>NW_006263698.1:123033-124416 GCF_000469605.1 Apis dorsata | reverse complement strand
TGGCCACCGGAAGTAGTCATGGCAGGCGCGGTGTTGGTGGTTGTGGTGGTTGGGACCGGAAGTGGCTGTAGGGCCTGCATGTCACAGGTGTGGGAACCGCGCTTCTTTAGGTCCTGGAACAATTCGTATTTCGGATATGTTTCAATTTAGATTCTTCGTCCATTCTATGTTTTGTCTTCCCGCTTGCCCCTTTCTCTCTCTCTTTTTCTCTTTCGCTCTCTCTCTCTCTCTCTCTCACAATTCGTTCATTTTTTCCCAGAGACTCTTCTTTCTCTCACTCTTCCTTACACTCTCTCCTCTCCACTCGTCCAAACATTCTTCCTTTCTCCCCCTTCCTCTCGATCATCCCTTTCGCTCTCTCTTTCTCGCTCTGTCGTACATATCTACGTTTCTAGAGCAACTATATAATCGAAACTATATAATCGTATATATATATATATATATAAAACGAAGGAGTGTTACGCTATTCTCTACGTCTCCTCTCTCTCCCTCCCCCCCTCTTCTTCTCTCTTTCTCTCTCTCTTTCTCTCTCTCTTTCTCTCTTTTTCTCTCTCTCTCTCTCTCTCTCTTTCTCTCCGTGAACGTTTATCCGCTTGTAAGTACACTTCCCGTTCTAAATGTTCTCTCTTTCTCTCTCTCAAGCTCCTCGAGCACAGTGATTCCTTTCTTGTATGTATGTATGTATGTATGTATGTATGTATGTATATATACATACACACACATAACTTTGTTTAGACACAAGAATGCAAGGCGTCTCAATCTCTAAATCTCTCGAGACCGAACAAGCTACTATTACCTTTTTTTTTTTTTTTTTTCCGAAAACTCTCGTTTCTCGGATGAAATGAAATGTGAGAGATGCGATCTCGCGATTGACGTCTTGCTTGCCTCGATATTCGATCGCTTTCATCGAATTTCTCTCTCTCTCTTTCTTTTTTTTTTCTTTTTCTTTTCTTTTCTTTTTTTTCTTTCTTTCTTTGAAAAAATACTACCACGAAAACTTTTTTTTTTTTTAGAAAAAAAGACGCGGACAGACGAACAGAAAGGTGAAAAATTTCTGACGCCACTGAAGGAATTGAATTCCAGCGTGGAACTAATTCGAGTATTATTAGCTAATAAAGTAGAGTACGCGCGTTTGAACGAGCGAAGAGAGATGTCGAGAGGAAGGGGGGGTTAGAATGAGAAAGAGGCACGCGGGCCACATGCACAAGGCAAATTCAAAGAGAGAGAAAAGTTCATGCGAAAGAAAGAAAAAGAAAAAAGAAAAAAGTAGAAGAAGAAAAGAGGAAAGAATACAGTGAACGATCATAAGAATGAGAGATCGGAGAAAGCGGAAACAACGATTTGCTACCAATACAACAACAGAGAGATATACATTTCAACAAT
>NW_006263698.1:118066-122666 GCF_000469605.1 Apis dorsata | reverse complement strand
TGACAAGCCATTAATTGCAATACCGTCTGTGAGTTTTGAGTTTTCGTATCAATCGTGTTCGTTCGAATGACGCGTTCTCTGCAACCAATCCTCCTTCGATATAACGTAACGATAACTCTTCTTTGTCCTTTTTCTTTCTTTCTTTCTTTCTTTCTTTCTTTTTCTTTTCCCCATATCTACTCACGTGTTTTACATCGTATCTTCGAAGTTTTATCTTCCATTCGAACAAGGATCGTTATCGAATCGATAACGCCAATCTTCGTCGAAGAATAATCGTTGCTACAGAGATCTCAGAAACAGAAAGAAAAACAAACGCAGCAGTGCATTTTGCGTACATTGGTGCATTGCAAAAGTTACTCTGAGAATGCGATACATACGTCGAAGCTTCGCCATTTATTATCCAACTCAAACATTTGTTGGCCATTTGCGAAAAAATAAAAGCCAATTTCACGTTATTCGATCAAGCTTTTCCTCCCTTTAACCATACTTCTCCTCAATCGTCTCTACGTATATACCCAACTGTACTTCGAATGTACGATTTCTATATATATATATATATATATAAATTTTAATCGAAATGTAGTCGAACAAGGAACCATACATCCTCCAAAAATAACTCTAAGATTAACAAGTAACGATAAAATCAGAATATTCGCGAGTAAAAAAAAAAGTAACGGAGATCCTCGTACAGAAACCTTTCCCCGGGCAAAATNTATATATATTCGCGGTGGTCTCGCTCGACGTTGTCGAGTTCGACAAGCGTCGTTAATCCTTTTCAACCGGCCTGTCCGCGATTCCTCCTTCTTCCTGTCCAACCGCGCGATGCAGCTGCGCGGTTTAAACTCAAGGCTCGTTCGCGCGACGGGAACGAAATTTATGCGCGGCCGTTAAATTGAATCGCGTCCCCCATTGAGGAATGCAATCAACCATCCCTGGTGAATAATAATAATTAGACGGGCAAGTACGAGGGGAAAGTTAGGGAGAGAGGAATCGTCAAGCTAACTGATCACAGTTGGCGAATTTCTATTTGATATCGCGTCACGCCAAACTTTATGCCAAAGACCGTGTGCTACCATTAGCACTGATGTTACGGTTAACGACAAGATTAGAGAGAACCGATCCGGAGTTTAATATCCAACTTTTAACCCGATTATTGAATGTCGCTTTTTTTTTTATTCTATAAAAATAATATATCCAATCAGGACACCAAGATAAAAAAGGGACGAATGATATTCGTTTTTAAAAAAGAATTCTGGAAAATTGCTTTCGAAAATTATTATTGTTATTATTTTTTATATTTTCTTGAAAACGATTCTCTCTCTCTCTCTCTCCCTTTCTCTCGAGAATTTTTATTCTCAAAATCGCGTCACGGAAAATGTTCCACTGACAATCGGATAAGAGAGAATACGATACGAGAGATGGTTTTAGATCCGAAGAAAGATGGATCCTCGAAATTCGTCGCGTGAAACGGGGTTTAATACACGGGGGAGAGGGAAGGGGGGGGGAGGTGGTCGCGTTGCTTCCTTTTTGCCCGATGACGCACGAGATACGCGTGTTGTTCTCTTTCGGTGGCGCGTTATTTCGGTTCGCGACGAGTCGGGTTTGTCGCGCGATTGATCCAGCCTCGGTTGGAGTTCACGCAGTTCTCGGGACGCAAAAAGACCCGAGGCTTTGCTCGTAAAAGTTTGTGGGGCGTTGAATGACGGGATTGGCACGATACCATTGGGAAATTGACAAAGGCAAAGCAAAACTATTTACCTTTCTCGATCTCACGATAATTCTATCAAGTTCAAGATGAAAATAAAAACCCCGTGTTCAGAAATTCAATTTTTATGAAAATTAACGAAAGAAAAGAAAATAAAAATCTCTCTTTCGAAACGGATCCCTTTACTTAGAGCCATTGATTGAATTAAATATTAAAAGCGGGGAAATTAAAGATTATTTCAACATAATCAAAGAACGCACAAGAACAGAAGTTTCGTTTCGAAAAAGCGAAAATGAAAATAAGGGAAACGGGAGATAACGAAAGATAATGAAATTTCTATGGAAGGATAAACGATATTCCCCGGTGAATCTCGAAACGGAGGCGCGGAGGATCGCGAGGCAGTCACGTACACGCGATGCTCACGTTTGCGCGGAGTCGCGTGGCATTAGCACAATACAAGGGAAACGCATTAGGACGGCGTGAAAGGATCTGGTCGCGAATTTCGTCCTCGCCTTCGTAACGGGGATGCATTAATCATCGGTTGGCACGAGGAGGGCGCGGATGAGGCGGGTCGGTTATTAAAGGCAGAGGGCCATTAGTATCCCGTGCACGCAGCACCGGGGACTTGAAAGGTGAACTCGATCGTAAAATGAATCACGCGACTTAAAGGGTTAAAAATTAAGCGACGAAAGGGGAGCATAGACGTATGCAAAGACGGCGGTATGGAATTGTTGAAGTAGGCGAGATAATAAAACGATTCGTATGCGTACGTTCGAAAATTTAGCAGGAATAGAAAGGAATAGTAGAAATTTTCCGTGTTTCCTAACGTACTTCATCCTTTCAACAAATCGTGATGAGAAAGTAAATTATGTGAAATTGTACGTTCTTCTTTGAGATTAATTGCACCCTCGTTGCGTTAATATAGTCTCTATAGATTATACATTGAAATATATTGAAAATTTGGAAAAATTTTATCTCTTATAAAGATTAGAAATCTTGTAGATTGAGAAACACTAAATTTCTGAAATATATCAAATCACTTTATATATATATATTTTTATTTCATTCACGCGTCAAGAAACGAAAAATTCTCCATAAAATTTCAATTTTATGGAATAGGAAGCAACGTCGCGATCTTTCATCCCCCTAAAAACTTGGACAGAGGCGGCGAACAAAAGGGAAAACGAAATGGCGGACGTGGCCGAAAGAAAAGGCGTAAAAAAAAAAAAAAAAAAAGAAAGGAGCTTAAAATCTACTTCGCTGGAGCCGAAATATATTATTAACCCTGTCCGAGTTTACCCTGATTTCTTTTTCTCTTTCTCTCTCTATCCCCCTAAGAAGTAACCAGACATCGTAAAATAATTATCCTCGTGCTTGTTCCGAGACGATCTCGACCTAGCTGCGAATGGAAAGCTCGCTAAAGTAAAAGAAACTTATAGCAGCGGATTCAAAGCCACGAAGGGTGGATTGAGGGTGGACGAGGGGATGGATGGGAGAAGGACGAAGATACGCTTGTTCTATTTGGATGCAGGTGGGGCATGAAGAAGCGTAGGATCACCGGATAAGAGAGATGCATAAATCAGAAAGCCAGATCAAGAGTCAGCCGCAACACGACGAGGCTCGAGTGGGCGCCATGCCAAAAGGGAGGGATGATCGCGAAAGAAAGGAAAAGTAAGAAAAAGTAAGCAAGAACCGAGAGAGGAAACCGCGAAAGCAAAGGAAAATCGAGAAAATTTCCTTTTCTCGAAAGCGAGGGGAACGAAAATGAAAGTTTTTTTTTTTCGAAAAATCCAAGTTTCACAATTTTTTTTTTTCGAAAGAAAAGATAGAATATCGGAAATCTACGTGTGCGTGAGTTTCGAGATACGTGGAGTAAACGCATGGAGTAGGAGTAATAGAAGAAAGAAGAATGCGATGGAGAAGAAGCGAGGGAAGTAAACGTATCTCGGGGTAAGCAGACACCCAGAAGCCAATCCAAGGATCAGCCACGCGACACGATATAATTCTCGACCACCAAGGGGATGCATGGGGAGGCCTTCGTGTGTCCTTCGTCCTGATCCTTCCTTCGAAGGACAAGAAAAGCTGCCTCATATTCTCCCAACGGCCATACACTGGTGTACATATACATATATATATATACATATACATATACATGTATATACATATATAGATCTTACACACACATTTGATAAACATCGTGGAAGATTGCACACGCGCCCGCGATCCCACGCGCTCGTGGCATAGCGTGTAATGCCCGTGCTTGTATACGACGTGAGAGTATAAATTCAAGGATTTTTCATCCCTTCACGATGAAAATCTTTTATTTATTTATTTAAGAACCGGCCCTCAGAGTTTTCGATGGGAATAAAATCTTTCGTGGTTGCTCAAAGATTGAAGATCTCTGATCTCTTATCCCTTTTCATTATTCTCTCCGTTAATTTTTCTCTTTTCTTTTTCCTTCTCTGGAAAAATGAAAATCGTACTATTATGTTTTTTTCTTTTCTTTTTTTATATATATATATATATAAATCTTCACATCCGTGTATACAAGCGAGAACGTATTACCCGCGAGGGGCGCGTGGATCGTGAAGCGCGCGCACAAAAGCAACGAAACGATATAACATAGTATGTAATGTACATCGATTATCATCGTATCCAAAACGGTTTTCAGGTAACACGGTTTTCTTTACCTTTTTCCGCACTTGTATACGGTCTTCATATACGAGCACCACTCTATCCTTGCTCTCGTTCGAGGTGAGCTGATAAGACAAGCTCTAAAAATGGACGTGCGATATTTTTCAGCGGCCATCGTTCAAAATATGTCACGATATATATTTTGTGTATATATATATATATATTTTTTTTTGTTTTTCATTTTTATTTAGTTTCGTTTCG
>NW_006263698.1:114076-117591 GCF_000469605.1 Apis dorsata | reverse complement strand
TTTTTTTTTTTTTTTTTAATGCCATCGTGCATTCATCGATCACGATATATATGTATATATTTTTTTTTTCGTTTCCATCATCGGATGATTCGTAGTTTGTTTTTATCGTTATCATTTGTCATTATTATCGTTTTATTGATGTTGTTATTATTATTATTATTATTATTATTATTTTAATTTCGTCCATGAAGATATCCAACGTGAAAGAGAGGAAAAAGAAGAGAGAGAGCTCGCGAGAGAGATCCATCGGATTCGTTATGAGTTTCGCACGGGTTTGGACGAATTGTTTATTCGATGTTTATTAGTAGTAGTAGTAGTATTAGTGTTAGTATTGTTCCGTGATTCGTTAAAAATTCGTTTTTTTTTTTTCCATCGTTGTGGAAGAACGACTCGGATGAAGAAAGAGGATGTGAACAGAGAAAGATGCCGAGGCGTTCGTAGGCGAGCAGGAGATGAGGGACGATTAATTTTCATGGTGATGGCCAGTGGAGGCGCGATGACGCCCGTGATGACGATGACGATGATGGGCGGACGATGCGACGTCATCGTTGGTCGTCCAATGGTTCCACGTGGATCGCACAGTTGGTGGTCGGTCGTCGATGAACGGGTGGAGGCACGGAAATGAGGAAATAGAAGAATTTGATTGATTTGTATATTATATATATATATATCTGTGTGCTTTTTAGAATCACTGTGTGTGTCTTGTGTCAATTATTTTATTTTTTATTATTATTATTATTATTGTTGTTATTATTTTATTTTCTATTTTCGACACGATGTTCGTGTGTGTTCCATCCGTGTCTTATCCATACTCGTCTACTTTCTTCTCGTTCGTTAAACTCCGTTCTCTCTGAAAATTCATCTCGTTCGATTTGATTTCTCTAAGTGTGTGGACCGACTCGAAATTTTTATCTGTATAATAAATACGTGTCGTATACATCTCGTGTTACCTTTCCTTCTTCTAAACGCACGGCCGTTCAACGTTACGTTCGAATCGTTTGTTTCTAATCGTTTCGATTTTTTATGCGTTTTGTCCTTTCTATCTTTATTTTTTTTTTTATGCTTTTTATTATTACTGTTACTATTATTACTATTATTATTATTATTATTAATATTATTACTTTTCTCTCGATTATTTATTCTGCTTCTATTTCGTGTTTCTGCTTGCTATTTCTTTCATCTTATATCTTATTTGTCTCGGGTTTATTGTGGATTTCTGTGGGTTTTTGATAATGCTTTTTTTCTTTTTTTTTTTTCTTTCTTTTTTTCTTTTCTTTCTTTCTTTTTTTTTTTTTTTACTAGAACTGGCTAAGAAACGCTCAGGCCAAACGCTCAGAACGAGGCCTCGACGAGGTAAGTCCCGTCCATCGCAGCCCCGGTCTGCCCCCCTTGGGCACCCGTTACTTGGGCCCTTGTCGCCGGGATGTACTGACTGTACGCCTGCTGAAATCCACACCACAAGCACACACTACATTGTTGCACGCTAAGCTCACCTACCCTAAAGTGTCTGTTTCTACTATGGACCTCTACTCTCATTTATATCTCTATTCAATCGTGACACGATGGAAGAAAAAAAAGAAAAAAGACACGTGTTAATGTACGTCGTCGCGTGGGACGTGATTTTCTTATTCCCCCCCGCCGGAACGAAAAGAATTTTCTCAAATTCCCAAATTTTCTGGAAATTTTTCGGTCTCGTCGAAAGAGGGGCGGAGGGGGGAGGGGCAGGGAGGGAAGGAAGGAGGGAGTGGAAGGGAAAATTATTCGAAAAACATCAATCAACCAAACATCTACCGGTATCATCTACGTATCTTCTACGCGTTTCTTTATTACACGTCATAGATCACCGATCTCTATCTATATAGATCTAACCCCTAAAAAAATAATTCCATCTAAACACGAAGAATGGATCGCGCGCCATTTTCGAAGGCTCCAGCTCTCGACGAAAGAGGCCTTAAAATCCATTTGTGATATTTCCAAACTCCCCCACCCCCCCTCCCCCCTCCGACAGTGCGTCGTTTCTCCTGTCGTTCGTTTCCGTCTCGTTCTACACTGGTCCTCCACTATCAAACAAGCTTCCAGTCTAAGATTCGACTAAAAACCCTCTAAAATGCTAAGATTCCTTCCACTACCTAGATCGATCATCCCTGTTCGTTGGCGGAACGGGGCGAGAACCACTTCGCAACCCGTTCGCAAACCAACGGAACGGACTTAATCGCCGGGTTTAATTAAATTTAATTAGCCCACGTTTAACGCCCGACCCCGATTTCCCGAAAACTGTGCAACGCAACGAGTTGGTCGGCAATGGCGCGCTCAATGGACGCGCTTCCGGCCCGCGTTGGGGAGGGATCGGCGACGAAACGGCCGTGTAAAATCATTATCACGGAACGGGACACGGGAATTTTAATTGGACAATGTTGAAAAGAGAATCGAAATAATCGAACTGAGCCCGTGTTTATCGAATTGCCGCACCGGGTCGGATGCGTCGATCTTTTCGATTCGATAAATCAATACCCGTATTTTCGAAATTTTGTTGAAATTTGTGGAAATTTGTCGCGTGGGTGCGTGTATTTTCGGGTGGATATATGTTCCGATATCCTAGAATTTTCATTTCTTCTTTCTTCGTTCTAATTTAAAACGGAAATATCGCCATTTTAATTTCGCGAATTTAAACTTTTGAACTTTCGAGCGCGGCTTGAAAAAAGAATATAGTCCGTTCGAATGATATTTCCATCGTATTTTTATCACTTACTTTTTTTTTTTGAAAAAAGAATCTCCATTAATTTCCAACAATCGAAACAAAAATATCTCCTTGGAACGAATTTACAATCGCGATCAGGCCATTCGACGTTCATCCATTTCTTTTACAAAATTATCGTGAATAACTTTCCCATCCATCCCCCCTCCCTCCCTATAATAATATAATAAATTCCCGATTGATACAACTTTCTCCCTTTTTGATATCTGTTTGCAAAAAGAGAGAAAAATAAGACGTTCGACGAACGAAAGGTAACATAGAGTTTTCTTCAATCGATCAGTAAAGTTGAAAAAGAGAAGAAAGGTATATCTTACTCTAAAAGTCTCGTCTCACTGAAAGAAAACAGAATAATTAGAGGTTGGTTGGCTCGCGATCGATCCAAGTGAAACGTAACCAAGGGGGTTCGTTCGAGTCGATCGGGGGTCAAAAACACCGGGGCCAATCGCGGCCCCCGCAACAGACAACAGTTCTTCATTATCATGCAACTTGTCGCGTCCTCGAGTCGCTCGCTAATTAATCGGTCGCGAGTTCAACGACACGAGGGGAGGAAAGAGAGGGGGAGGAATGGAAGAAGGGACGAGCGAATCGTTCCCTCGTTCGAAAAAGGGAAGGAAAAGGGAGGAAAATTGGGAACGATGATTCGAACAACTCGTGGGGCGCGAAAGATACGGTTCGTGAAGAAAGGTTTTCGCATTCAAACAATCCAAGAAACAAGAGAGGCATAATAACGTAACGCAATGCGAGTAGCGCAATGCTGGGT
>NW_006263698.1:109183-114009 GCF_000469605.1 Apis dorsata | reverse complement strand
GAAGAAGAAGAAGAAGAAGAAGAAGAAGAAAAAACATAGTAATAATCGATCAATAAGTGAACAACATTTCCCAACAATGTAATGCTAATCTGCAATTAACTAGCAGGCTTTTGGTATCAATGGGGTGGCGATCAAGAAAAGAACGAAACGAAAAAAAACAAAAATAAAAAAGATATAGACAAATAGTAACAGAATTCCTTTTTTTTTTTTTTGTCGTTAAATTAAGGCTCTTACCTTAAACGGACGAGAACTGTTTCTACGGGACGAACCACGCACAACAGGGTGCCGACAGTGTGTTTTATGTTACAAAATGTACAGACATATTTACATCGTGAAATTACGCGTGAATACGATTTCTCGACGATTAACTCGAGAAATGGATGGAATGGCAGAAATTAAGGGGTGGGGGGTTAATAAGACAAATCTCGATCGAATTTCGACGAAATTTCTCGTTAATATCGATTTAATATCGCTACCAGGTGTTTCCGCCAATTAATTGATTTATAACAATGAGAATCGTTGGCGATGAATCAGCGCGAACGCGTCACGGATATTCACACGCGAAGGAGGGAATGTATAAAATATTTCTATAATATATTCTTGTTTCCGTGAAGCGTTCACGCATCTCGAGAAACACCTCGTGCGTTGAATACACCAACGATGATTTCATATACCGATGAACGTTGGGCGAGGTTAAGGTTGGGCCGATTCGTAAAGTCGTAATAAAAATTGACAAACGGCAGCCTGCCTCGTCGCGACGTTTACAGCCGGTTTACATCCGTCCACCCACTTACCTGTTGAACGATAATTAATTTGAACGACGATTGGAGCACTGTTGGAAGCGACGACGTTGGATGCGAATCGCGGAGGAGAGGAAGGGCAGTCGCCTCATAATTATCGATCGATGATTTGATAATAATTTACCAAGCTTCTCCTTCCATCTTTTCTCCGTGCTCCGTGCGTTCAATCTTTGTCTTTTTTTCTTTTTTTCTTTTTTTCTTTTATTACCACCGGCTATAATCGAGGCGAGCCGACAGGCTGGCAGGTTTCTAATTAATTTTCTTGCAACGGGTCGAAACAATCGGGAGGATGATTGATTGATGTACGCGGCCCCACGAGGAGGGCTCCCGAATTTCCCAATCCCTGACACTCGTCTCCGGAACGAGGCGAAAAACAGATGATTTATTATCGTCGTGGGCCCGTTCGTTTCTTCGAGGCTTCTTTCGCACGATCGAAGCGAGGAAAATCGATCAAGGGGCACGGCACAAAGGGTGGAGGCGCTAGCGCGGCCTCCACCAAACGACACATCGCCTCTCGAGACGATATTTCGAATGTATAATTTTGTAAAATTTTGCTTTTCAATATCGGGGATTGGATACGGATCGATTTTTGTTTTCTCTTCGATCAGGCCCTCCTCCTCCTCGTCACGAAATTTTCCTTTCCCGCGCGGAAAAAAAAAAAAATATTCTCTCGCTTCGTACCCTTGATTGGAATAAAAACATACACAAGGTAACAATGATCCACGTACAATTATATACAATATATTTAATCGAACCAGCTATATGGTATATATAGGTGACGTCGTATATGTATAACGGGCCAATCGGTTTCTAATAACGATTAAGTGGGGCAAAAATTGGAGAGGAGAGGGAGGGGAGGAGTAATCAACATCAACAAGGCAAAATGGGTCGAGAGGCTCGAAAATGATGAGGGGCTCGTAATTTTTAAAATTTCAACAACGTAGATCAACATTTTACAACATTTTTTACAACGATCTTTCCCTTCGCTTTCTCGAGAAAAAAAAAGGAATCAAATTCTAATTTTAAAATAATTGATCTATCTTTCGCGAGAGAGAGAGAGAGAGAGAGAGAGATGGGGGGAGAGAGAGAAAGAGAAAGAACAAGAACAAAAATATACAGAAAAGTACAACATTGTACAACACGTGCACCTCATCATATTCCGAACCACGACCACGATTTTCCATGGATTCCAATATTTTATCGGGGGGATCGAAAAATTTCATCAATTTTTGTAATTCTCTTAATAAATCGAAGATGTTGGGATTGTTGGAGGAGGACGTGAGAGGGGTGGATATCTCTGGAAGGTTGGCAAGTAGAAGTGTGATCGAAAAGATGGTGCTCGTTACTGGGCCGACGGCAAAAGTGAATTGACGGAGCTTTTCAGACGGACACTTAAGATTCAATTTTATCTTGCCTGGCTGATCTGAAGTGGATGCTCCACTACAGGCTCCCGGTGTTCCTTCGGCTATGCATTATTCATGAAAGCAACTCGTGTTATATATTATAATACGCATTATTATCGGGGCAATTAATTTCGACGCGCTCGGTGACAATTATTGTATAATTTATTCTTTCTTTTCCCTTTTTTTTTTTTTTTTTTTTCTTTCCTTCCGTCAGGCAATGCACGATAACTAAAGTGATAACGAGGCCACCAGGGGGAGCACAGGAGTCGGAAAGTTTTGGAAAAATCGACGATTTTATTTATTTATTCTATTTTTTCTTTTTCTTTTTTTTTTTCCTGAATCTCGTCGTTCTTTCCGCGAAGCTCGTTCGTTGAAATTCCTCCAAAGGGAGGATCGTATCCGTTTAACAACGGATATTGCAAATGCACGATTCCAAAGCTCAGATCTCGACGTAAGGAATATCCAAAGATTGGAATGAATGTATATATAATTTAGAGTTAAAAGTTTGTGGGACGATTTCACAAGAATCGAAACACGTGGCGTTGGATCGAGCCACTTCTCTGGCACGGTTTATTATCGATGGTAGCAATGGTGGAAAGATGTGTTCGCGCTTGGCAACACGTTGTACCAATTAGTTTCTGTCCAAGGTAGAGGAAGAGTTTGATAGTAATTAGCATCGATGTTGTCCGATTTTTGCATCGAAAATAGAAACGAAAGGGGAACCTTAATTTTGTACGTGACTCGTATTCGAGGATCGCTATGTGTTTCTTTAAATTCGAATTTCGAATACGTTGAATCAATTATTCAATTATTCCATAATATCAATACGAATTATCGTATTATTCCTCTGCAAAATATAGTTTCGATCCCTCAAAAATCACTAATGTCTTCTCGATCACTTACGAGCTGAAATTAAAGCTCGTAATCTTATTCCTATCAGGAAATTTTCAGGGAAACGTTCGTTAAAATCCTCGAGAGAATTTGCTTGCATGAACGAAAGTTCATTACGACCCATAAATCGATGGAAAAAGAAAACAACGACGTACTCTTGAACATTTTTAATTATCCGAGTGGTTAAAAGCTATCGAGCTATTTATCGAGCGCTCAAAAGTTCGACTCTCGACAAATTCGAACGCGATTCATTTATTTGAAATTATATGCACGAAAATTCAAAAAAGACAAAAAATATTTATCTCTTATTTAATAAATCGATCGATTTCCCTCGAATGGATTTTCCTTCGAAAAAAAAAAGAGAAAAATGGCGCCGTGTGTATGCAGAATAGATTAATCAACGCATACAAAGATACGTTTATACGAAGCCTCTTTTTAACGAAACTTGTTCACGAACACAAGCAATCGCGTTGCAAAGTTGGCGGATAGGTTAGAAACTCGGACAGAAGATTTGCATAGTACGAAGTGGCGAAGCGTGGCACTTAGACAAAAGGCGAGGATTAGGTAACGCGTAGGTCAGTAATCGGGGACAAAGACGAGATTCACGAGGGTGAATGACGATCGAGAGACGAGGGAATAGGATCGGCTCCTATAATTAATGCGAGAGAACAGACAGAGTGTAGAATAAACGGCGACGATAAAAGGAAAAAGGAAAAGATATCAAGATACTAAAATAATTGGAATAATTGAGCATAATAATCGAGATAAGGAAAAAATAAGATCGTACGCGTATTTAATGAAACAATAATTTCGTTAAAAAAAAAAAAATAAAAAAATGAATCGAACCAATTTTTAATTATCACAGATGGATGTTCCTCTACGTACAATTTGTACGCAAAATTTGAAATTTCACAAAAAAATACATACATATCCAAAGGATATTTGAAGAGCGAAGCGAATGTCCACTCAAAAAAAATCTCCATATATTTTAATATCTCGTGCAATATTTCGCGAATAAAAATCCGCGGTGGATATCCGTAATATAAATATTCACTCTGAATTTATCCCGATACTTTTTCACTCTTCGTATCCCCTTCGTATATAAAAAGCGAAAGTTTTTTAAAGTTTTAAAAATGTCTTTAAAATAATTCCATTCTAAAGAGAAACAAGATTACGATGATGATGATGATAATAATAATAATAATAATAACAAATCCAATTTCCTCGTCGAAAAGGGAAGGGAAGAAAAGAGCAAAGCGACGTGAAAATTTCCATTTTCTCGCCTGATCGTGAAACACGCGCCAGAGAATCGCCGATCCTTTTTCCTTTCCCTCTCTCTCTCTCTCTCTTTTTTCCTTCCACCACTCGTCGTCCATTGTGAACCAGCCACGCGACGCACTAAACGCACGCGACGACGCGCGCCCAAGTGTTCCGTGGAAATAAAAAAAAAAAAAAAAAAAAAAAACTCGACGTTGGAGCACGAAGAAAGAGGAGGAGGAGGAGGAGGAGGAGAGGGAGGGGGAAAGTTGACACGTGCAAGAAAAATTCAACTCGAGAACTCGAAACTTTGTACGACGTGAACGACGCAAGTCCCGCGAGAAATGTTCTTCGGGAGATTTCTGCCGTTAAACCGGAAGGAGAGGAGGAAGTTGACGAAAATTGATCCAGAGAAACTCGGTAAAACTGCGGCAAAAATAAGGGAATCGACTGTACTGTCCTCGAGATAATTCGA
>NW_006263698.1:105673-107792 GCF_000469605.1 Apis dorsata | reverse complement strand
ATATTAGTACATTGTCCAAGAACGAGATTCGATCTTTTCATCGAATTTATCTCGAAATAAATAATGTATCATTCATAGCGACCTCGCGTCACATTTGACGTGACATTTTTCGAGCATCGAACAATATCCAATAGCGATTACCGGGATACGATTAAAACAGATTAACCCATTTTCTTTTTCTTTCGATTGGTCCACCGTCTAAGAATCCAAATGGCCGATGAAAAATATAAATCGATCTATTTCTACGACATCTTTCCTCCAATAAATAATATATAAATAAATACTGGATAATCGAATCGATCGTCGGACAACGTACGAATGGCGAATGATGATGCAGAGGTGCTTTTCCTCCAACAGGAAACCTCGAAAGAAAAATCTCGAACGCGTGTGGACGATACACTCGCGTAGATACACGTACACGTACAAGGAAACGCGTGGAGTATACCTACTGTGGACTGTCCCCCTAAGGTCAAGGCCGGTTGTCGTACAATTTTCTAGTCGATAACCGTGCAAGGATGACTCGTGTGTATACGAATATCCATCCATCGTTCGTTGTTTCAACTCGTTTCTCGTTGCCGGAATAAGGAAGTAAGGAAAGCAGTTTCCGACCTGATCTGTGAACGCGTTTCGGAACTTCTGCCCCGAAAGAGATATTCGTCCAACGTCTGCAGAGTCGCGGTATGCTGGATCCGTCCGTCGCCCACCTGCACGGGGAGAATAATAATAACTCGTTTCTTGATTGTGAAAAGAAAAGATCCGTGCAGGCGTGCTCTTAACGTATTAATCGTGAAACGGTTATAAAGATCGGGAATAAGATCTTTCTCCTTTGCTTTTTTCTTCACGAATGGAACGGATTTCAAGTTCCAATCGCATTTTCCCCATCGTTACTTTCTCGATTTCGATTGGAATGTATCCGGAATCAAGCGAATTAGAGAAAATCAAATTCGTGAGAATAGTTGTTTGGGGTTGGGTCGAAAGGACGCGGAATTAAAAAATCTCAATCTCTTTATTTCCTTCAGACATATTGCCTCGTCAAAGGATCTCCGGTTCCTTTCTTTCTGTCTTTCTTTCTTTCTTTCTTTCTTTCTTTCTTTCCGCCGCGCTCGAGAATGGCGCTCCATCGGAAGAGAGAAGTATAATCGTGAACAAGATCGTTGGAATGTGTGGCGAGGATCTTGGTTGAGAACGTATCGTATCCTCGGCTCGATCAAAGGAAAAAAGAAAAGAAAAAAAAAGTCTACGAAAATCGATCCTCCGACGGAAGATTTCAATAACAGGAAGAAAGTTAGTATTCTCGGATCAAGAATCGAGAAATTTCTTTTTTTTTCTTAACGCTTAATATTGGAACGCGTGAACAAATGTCCTTGAGAAAATTTCCACGTGGAGGCTCGTCCGCTATACTTTCCGAATATCGAACCGTTTCGCGGTATGTTGACAGTGACAAACGATTTCTATCACCGATTCCATCGATGTCGATGGTGTGGTCGCGTTTGTAACGCTTGTTAAAGTTTGAGCAATCGAGAGATAGAATGGAAACGAAGGTGGGAAAAACGAGACAACTTACGAATATTATTTTGATTGAGACGAGGACGGTTTCTGTGTTCTTCGGCAACTTATTCGACTATACCGGAAACAGTTCAATCTTTACGAAGTACAACAGACAAAATCGTTAAATATGTTCGATAATAACCAACGATCGACCCGTTCAGCGCTGTGGGCGCAAAATTATTACGTGAGAAATAAAAAAAACGAAGGATAAAAGAAATTGAAATTTAAAAAGATTACGTTACAAATTTTCTACACGTATTCTTACAATTAGGCGCTGAAAGAGTCGAGAGATTTAATTTAGGAAAATGGACGACAACCCTTTAATCGATGTGGAATGGCCGCGAGCGAGCCGAGGATTGGCCTTCAGACGGCGCTCGAGATCGGCACTCGGGTCCGGCTTGCGTCGCGAGATACAAACGAAATCAATTAGGCGATCCCGATTTATGTCGCCAATTTAGGAATCGATCGATAAATCTCGCTCCCTGGAAATATTTACACGATTACTTCCAGCCGTGAATCACGATTATTAAAACCAACGTTCGATATCATCGAATATATAAAACGCGATTAT
>NW_006263698.1:99422-105510 GCF_000469605.1 Apis dorsata | reverse complement strand
AAAAAAAAAAAAAATTCTGAAACTCCTGTTCTGAATTCTCGATTTTACGGGAGGAAAGGGGAAGAGAAAATAGTCGTAGTTTCTCTTTATCGGAGGGGAGGGAGTATTAAGGGAAATTGGCTTGTTGGAAAAAGAATTACAACGGATTCGCGAAAAGAGTTGATTGCACGCGTTTGAACGGCAAGCCGGACGGAATGCCAAACAAATCGAGAAAGCGAAAAAGTCGATCCTCGACCGATCGAATAATCGATTAACTCGCCTCTCCTCCCATGTACAATGGCTGGCATGTAATCTCGAACGTTTCATTGCGATTTAGACTTTTCTCTCCTACATCTATACGAGGAAAGAAGGTTGTTTCTCCTTAAAAACTAGATTTTCTTTTTTTTTTTTTTTTTTTTAGAGCCGAAAGCTCGCACCTTTGGTCTCAACCTGCTGCCAATCCAAAGGATCCACGTACGGTACAATATATTATCTATAGAACCATTGGATACAACACGCGAGATAACACGCGTGCGTGCGATCGAACGCGCGAGAATCGAAGAAGAAGTTTCGAAAGATCGTCCATCGATCTCTCGAACGTATATAATATATATGTATATATATATACATCTTCGAACGATGTTTCAAAGCATCCATGATGCTCGAATATACGAAAGTTGGATACCGAACAAGGCCAAGGAAACGAAAGTCAAGTTTTGGAGAACGAGCTTCGTTCGTCTCCGTTCGCGCGATATTCGATTCGATTTTCACGAATATTTATACGATTTGGTCGGCGGCTTTATCCAATTCCCCCGTCGAACTGGATAAAGGGAAAAAAAAGAATAGTGGGATTCTGTGTACCCGAGAACGAAACAACGCGTGCGAGAAGAGATTTTTTTCCTTTTCCTCTCTCTCTCCCTCTCTCTCTCTCTCTCTCTTCTTTTCTTTCTTTTTCTTTTTCTTTTCTTTCTTTCTTTCTTTCTTTCTCTTTCTTTTTTTTCCGTTCCGTGATCTTCCAATCGTACACGCGGTTTCGCCCGGGACGAATCACTTCCACTTGGTGTCCACACCGCGAATGCTTCAGCGTCGTCTCGTGGAACTTGATGGAATTCGGACAGAGTTAGTGTAATTATAGAAGGGGGCCATTAGTCGCGGGGGCTGTGATTATTAATTATTATTTGTGCGATCGGACGAGAAGAAGGCGGGCACGAGCTCGGGCAGGATTCGATGCGCGGCTTCCAGTCGAGTTTTCTCTTTTTTTTTTTTCCTTTTTCCTTTTTAATCTAAAAATGGAAGACGTAGGATAGGGTTAGACGAGCGGCGAGGCTCGACCTAGAAGACGGGGAAGACGATTCAAACACTGGACATCCCTTTCGTTTCGAACGAGGCAATCCCAACACAATGGGATATCGTCCATAGGCTACGTGTGGCTCGAGATCTCTTCGAGATCTCATATATATAGAATTTTATTTATAATTTGAGAGGAGACGAAAATCGATTCCTGTCGTAAATCGAAGAACGAGCCAAATTCGTATAAACCAAGTTTCTTTGGAAGAAGACACCTCGAATCGCGCAGAAGAATGCAGCAGCAATCTCTCGAAATATTTTTCCATTAATCTAAACTAACTGTTCGAAGAGATAATATAAACGCCGTTCGCTTCCATTCGGACAATTTCAAGCAAAGCCTGGTCGAACGTGCCGTACGTATACACAATACGGCAGGAACACATTCGTTGTGCCGGTTGACGGCTCAACCACCCGCGTGTTCCTTCTCCGCGTATGAATCTTATCATTGATTTAAAGCCGTCGTGGAACACGTTGGAACACCAACACTGACACCAGACAAACATCATTCGTATATACACGTCTGACACGTCTATCATATCCTCGGATCAACATCCGATTTATCGCGCGATAAATCTGTTTAAATCTATACATTCGAAAACGAAATTTTCATCGATCATCCAGATGATTGATTTCTATGCAAATACGAAATGTGCACAATATAAATAATAATAATAATAATTACTTTTCGTAATATTTCTCGATTGAGGAGTATTATACACGTCATCGTAGAATAGGAAATTTCCATTTCACGTGATCCGTGAATTTAAGTGTTAAGCTGAAATCCAGCTTCCGTTATCTGAACTGGTGCCAAGCGTCAATTATATGAACATCTGTTATGAATGGGAAAAACAAAGACGTAACAGAACGACGATTCGAGAAAAAGCGGTTCTACGATCGTTAAACGTTCGAGGATGAAAAATGTCAACGATCATTCAACAACGAGATTAATTAAACAGCTCTCCCGTTTAAACGGGAGATCATTCCTATTATTACCTTCCCCCGATCGATCCAACGTTTAAAATCCCTCTGTATGAACTCCGATTATTCGAAAAAAGTATGCGGGAGGATAATGTCGACGGACTCAACAGCATTGAACACAGCCGAGAATCTACAACCGATTTTGTACAAATGCTCGTGTAAATGGAAGGTTCTCCCTTCCTCTTCGGAGATGAAAAGGAAACCTCTTCCAACCGGATGGAAATTATCGAAAGAAAATAGCAAACAACAGGTGAGCGAGTGAGAGAGAGAGAGAGAGAGAGACTTTAATCGATCTCTCGAGATTCAATTTCGAGATGATGATTCTGAAGAGGATGGTCGGAGGGGATCGGCCATCGGTTAATTAGCGAATTAACGTGATTGAAAAGGGAAGAAGTAAGAAAAGAAATGGAGCAAGAAGTGGTTTAATGGAACTTGGATGAGCTTTTTTCACCCCAGTCTCTCAAATACTATTCCTGGCCACGGTTTCAATTTCAAAAAAAATGGTGCGACTTCAAATTTTTGCTTTAAATAAATTTCGACGATCCAAGACGATTGGAAGGGCGATATATCTCGAGAATAAAGGAAGAATTAACACGGCGGAATAGGAATGGAATGGAATGGAATAGGAATGGAATGGAATGGAATAGGAATGGAATGGAAGTGGATGGGCCGAAAGAAAAATGGCGAGTTCGAGTTCGAGGGAGAGCACAAGGGGGATTAGAAGAGGAGGGGGGAGAGGAACGACACTTAATGGGGTTCCGATGGGGTCTCGTCCCCGATCTGCCAGAGGATCATTTATCACTTCTCATTTTCCCTCGTTAACGTCGATTCTACTCGGCTACGAGTCCACAACTACGACCCCCGCCGCTTCTTTTCGAATTTCGATTATGTTCGACGGCGACGCATCCCTCGTCGCTTTCTACACGATGAATATAAAAACGTTGAAAAAAGAAATGAGATCCGAAGAGAGATTTCGAGCCAAACGTTTCTTCACGCCTCGGTTTCTAACGAATCTTCTCCAAGACAAATATCGTTGAACGAGATAAACTCGTGGACGTTCTCACAATGATGACTACTTTGGCAAGAATTTACTATTCTGCGTGCTTCGAGAGATGAGAGAGAGAAAAGGAGAGAGAGAGAGAGAGAGAGAGAGAGAAAGTGAGATTCGTGAAAAGGCCGCTCGACTGAAAGAAGTAACCCTAAGGTCTCGATCTACGAGATTCTCAAAGAGAGATCTAATGATTTCGATTAAGGAGGAGGGGGGAGGGTACGCCATGCTCGTCGTCAATTCAAAATTATCTATCCATCGGGAGAAACGACGAACCTTTCTATTCCCCTCTTCGATTCTATTCGCTACGACATCGATTTAGAATTCGCCACCGAATAAGACTAGTAGATTAAGGCTAAAGAAGATAATTTTTCAAATTAGAAGGCCGATAACGACTCGATAATAATCTAGATAATCGCTACGATTCTACGGATGATTTAGAGCCATGGTTTCGATCATCGATCATCGATCTTGGTGCTCAAGAGAAAGATGGATCACGAGAAATCGAGAAACGCGAGAACCTTCTATCTAAACCTGATATGGATCCGACAGAATCACTGGAACACGATTGCGGAAAGGAACGGAACAACGGCCGCTCGTGTCTCGAGAAATTTATCAATCACAGAAGAAATGTATCACAAAGGAAAGCCTCGAGAGATTCTCTCCTTTCTTTCTTTCTTTCTTTCTTTCTTTCGATTCCTCCAATGAAAAGCGCGACACGTGACGATTCGATTCCCCTTCCCTCGACGAGGAAAAAATCGAAAAATCGGCCGAATTATATCTTCGAAACGCTTCCTTTCGAAACTCTCGAAACGTTCCGAATGGATTTTGGAAGAGTTCCAAGAACGCACCGCGTGCGTTCCATCTTTTTATCTTATTCCTTCTATTCATCACTCCTAGAATACCACGTATGAATGCGGAAAAGACGCGAGAAAATCGGAATCGAGGAACCGCGGCCATTTCTCGATTCGTTTTACCGATCGTTGGTAAACGAGAAACCGATAAAACCGATCGTCTCGAAGAAACGCGGCCGATCCATTATATTGCATTGTGAAATTGTTGCGACTCTCTTCTATGTCGCGAATCTCTTCCTCCTGAAGGAGAGGAGGAAATCTGTCCGCGAGAGGAGGAGGAATCTTCGATAGCTTTCCCCCAGTGTTCGAAACGACAGATTTATCTAGCTAGTTATCAAATATATGCGCCGAATAATCCGTGATGCGACGCACGATGGGGGTAGGGGATGATGAATTAGCGAGAATATCAGAATATACAGGAGGAAAAGAGAGAGAGCACATGGTTCGAAATTCGAACCCTCGTTGGCAGTGCTTGTGGGAGAGACTCTCCTTGGAGAGTCGTGCTTAACAACCGGGATTCGATGTCGACGATATTTCGTTGTCGCGACTCCACTTCACACCTCATAGGATAATCCGTTACGTTATGCATCTCGACTGACGTAACTTCGTCATCTACGTATATATATATATATATATAATATAGCGGTGTTGTTGGAATCGAGAAGAGAGATGGGGTTTCATTTAAACGTCGAATCCCGGCAATTAATCTCCAAGCGACTCGTAATAATCTAAAAATCGGTGAACGATCGTTAGGATCGCGATTGATCCAGTCTTCGAGGACCTGGGATTTCGCCCTAGGATCGGAACACAAACGTTTTTTTGATTTCTTTTGAACCCGGCCAACTTTGCTCGAGTCTTCGTTCGATCGGGGACAACTAAGAAGATCGAGAATGCCAAGAATCATCCCAAGCCGATCGCCCAACGATCGAAGATAAGATCGAACGGTTTACCTAAAATTTCGCGAGAAAGTTCCTCATATCGGACCCAAAATCGAAATTAGTATCGCCTATAGTGTCAGTCAGTCGGTTTTGGAATCAAATCCCTCGAATCCCTCCAAGATATGGAACGTTCAGTCTTTCCTCATACCGATCCTCGTTACCCCATTACTTGTCGTCGCAGCCTCGAGATCGAGTGTTGATCCACCTGATATCGATCCATCTAACATCCACCTAATATCCATCCAATAAATTCTTCAAATAACGAGGCTTCCATTTCCCTCTGCAACAGCGGGGAAGAACGAAGCTGAATAAGAACGAACCTGAATAAGAACTCACCACGAAGAGAAACGAGAGGTGGTGCAGGTGGTGTGGGATCTCGAGATCGGTGGTGAGGTATATACGTAATCTCGATCACGGTCGAAAGGGAACGAACGAATTCCTTCGATTGTGAATCGCNCGAGCCCGGCTCACACCCTTGTCTCGTTGTAGGGGCTGGAGGAGGTGGTGCCCTGGCGACGTTGCCGATCACTGTCACCGGGCACGTTAAACGCGACGTTCGGCACCGTGGTTGGGTCAACCGGCTGATAATGGGACTGCGCCGGCTGCGATTGGTGAGAGTGGGAGGAAGACGAGGGTGGGCCCTCGCTTATGGAGGTCGTCGAGGCGAGAATACGGCGACCGCGTACCTGGTAACGTTGGGGGTAGCAGCGGCCGCAGCAGGCGTGCAGCAGGCCGCCCCTCGAGGCAGTGCTGTGCGCGGGAGAGGTGAGGGGCGAGGGCGAGCCCGGCCTCTTCGGGGCACCGTTGTAGGGCACCTCCATCTCCACGAACTCGCGATCCTGAAACAGAAATCGTCGTCTTTGGTCAGTTTAAATTCTGGATATTCTCTAACCAAGATTCGAGGAGGAAAAGGAAAATATCGAGTTATTTTTGATCACGAGGAG
>NW_006263698.1:95450-99402 GCF_000469605.1 Apis dorsata | reverse complement strand
CTTCGAAGATATTATGAATCGAAAGGGAAAAGGAAAAATTTATTCCAATGTTCAATGTTAGGGGTGAATAGATCCCTTAATTATGGATATTTTCTAAGCAAGATTCGAGAAAAAAGAAAATATCAATCGAGTTATATTCGATCACGATGAGTAGATTTTTGCAAAATTTGAGGGAGGCGAAGAGTTATCTTCGAAGATATTATAAATCGAAAGAAAAAAGGAAAAATTTATTCCAATGTTCAATGTTAGGGGTGAATAGACCCCTTAATTGTAAATATTTTCTAAGCAAGATTCGAGAAAAAAGGAAAATATCGATCGAGTTATTTTTGATCACGATGAATAAATTTCTCGTTTTGCAAAATTTGAGAGAGGAGAGGAANCTTCGAAGATATTATGAATCGAAAGGGAAAAGGAAAAATTTATTCCAATGTTCAATGTTAGGGATGAATAGGTCCCTTAATTATGGATATTTTCTAAGCAAGATTCGAGAAAAAAGGAAAATATCGATCGAGTTATTTTTGATCACGATGAATAAATTTTTCGTTTTGCAAAATTTGAGAGAGGAGAGGAATTATCTTCGAAGGTATTATAAATCGAAAGGGAAAAGGAAAAATTTATTCCAATGTTGAATGTTAGGGGTGAATAGACCCCTTAATTGTGGATATTTTCTAAGCAAAATTCGAGAAGAAAGGAAAATATCGATCGAGTTATATTCGACCACGATGAGTAAATTTTTCGTTTTGCAAAATTTGAAGGAAACGAGGAATTATCTTCGGTATTATGAAGGTATTATGAATCGAAAGGGAAAAGGAAAAATGTATTCCAATGTTAGGGGTGAATAGACCCGATGATAATATTATTTCGTTATTCGTTATTGACTTATGCACACACCCGTTTCAATATTAATAATCGTGAGAAAGTTTCTATAATGGATCGTGATATTTTAATCCTAACGCGTAGAAGGAAAATAGAAATCGAACATTCTTGTTTATTTAATGTAGCGCCACGTGAGTTTTTTAGATCAAGGGTAGAATCGTCTAGGTCTACTTAAAGCTATAACGTAACTCGCGTGGTAAAGCCTGCCACGCTGAGTTTACAGTCTCGTAATTCATCGTCTAAAGTTTCTATCCCCTTGTTTTAACTTTTATAATTCACGATACACCATCGATATACTCGTTACCCATAAATTTTTATCGATCCACGCAAATTTTTAATACCATATTTCCTTTGTTTATGATTCCATTTTTTTCTTTTTAGTAGTAGAATATCATCATACTCAATCGAGTAGATTTTTACACACATAATGCATTACATACATAAGTTTACACGTAACTTTGCACAAGGTTAATATACGAATTATACTTTTTAAATGTTTCATAAAGAAAGTTAACTTCATAAACTCGATGAAAAAATTTTTTTTATTTTTCATCAGAATTAATCACGATATCGAATAAATTGTGCAGTAGATAGAGTATACGGCTAGTCAGACAATTATACACGCTTCGACCTGAATAGATCCGTTTTGAATTTCCGTGATACGTGGTTTGAATATATTTGAAAATAAAATTTTTCAAATTTATTTTCGAATAATTATTTTTCATTACTGATTGTAGAGAGTCACTGTCGATTTTTTTTTTAAATTAATTCTAACCCAATTCTATCACGAATCGAAAATACAAACTCGAAAGTTATTCTCAAAAATTTTTCATTAATGACGACTATTTCGATTTTTTAAAAAAAAAAAGAAATTAATTCCAAGGATTTAAAAGAAAAACTGTCAAGAATTGCTTTCGACAATCATATTTCTAAACAAACCTATCATGTCATTCATACCCTCAACGCACAAACGAACAATTACCCTCGACGCAATATTCATTTGTCGAGAAATATTCTAAAAAAGTAATTGTTCCGAGTTATTTACTTTCAAATATACTCGCTCCCTTACATAGAATATCTTTTTAAAAGCGTCTAAAACGAAGGGGATAAAAACGCGAAAGAGGGTAAAATATGTGCACCGAGGAAAATAGTTGAACGAGGAAAAGTGGTGAATATGTTGGCATTTTCACAAGGGCAATTTCGCCGGGTCCTATTGTTGTCGACCGAAGTTTGGTCCACCGGGTATTGCTAGAACTGCGTTCCAACTTGTTTCTCTTCTCGAATTACATAGCCGGAGGGAAAGCACGCGCGTTTACGCGAAAGGCTTATTGTTACAGTTGTGTTCACAGGATTTCGTCCATAATCATGATGGAAATATTTACATTCCTATACAATACACCTCGAAATTCATCCTAATTCTGTCGCGATTCTATCGATCTAATTCCAAATTATAACAACGATACATTTGAATAAAGCGTACAATGAAATAAAGAAGTAAATTTCTTATTTTCTTTCTTAATCTTCTCTAATAATATTTAAATTCGATTGATCGATTTTAACAAATCTTAGCACTCTCGCGTATCAATTTATCCAAAGATCTATAATCGATCTGTGTCTCACTTCGTAACGACTACAAATTTTTCTCGTTACTGCAATTTACAATCGATAACCGATCGATCGAAGGGTAGAAATGGGGAGAAAAGGGTTAATCAACTTAAACCAAGCATCCATAATGATGAACCGCAAAAAAATAGAGCAGGCAATGTTTCATAACCTCGAGGGATCGATCGAGGGCAAACGATGGAAAATCTATCGAGTGTTTAACCGAGAAAGGGGAGGCCCTCTCCCCTCCCTTCCAACTTTCCTCCTAAAGTGGTTTTCCAGATGAGATTGCGTGGCTGCTCCGTTTCCACGGGATCAAATCTTGCGCCGCGCAGCTTGCAAGTGGCCGAGTGACTCTCGCCCAAACTGACGTCGAGTGATCGCCGATAACCGATCCTTTTCCTTTCTATGTCCCGCCATACGGATTTCCGCCTATGCATTCGAGCCAAAGTTTTATCGATCGATCAGCGATAAAGTCGAGATGGCCGGGTCAAGTGGACCCTTAGATGCTCCTCCGCGTTTTAAAAAAAAGTCGACGTCGAAAATTCACTTTCTACTTCTCCTTAATCTCCTTCTTTCCGGGAAAATCGATATCGACGATGAATTTTTGACTCGAAAGATCGGATGAACGAAGCGAAGAAAAGTTGGTCAATCGGAACGAGGGATAGTAGATCTTGGATCTCTCCGTTATGTTTCATGTTTCAGATAGATTGTTCAAGCTATTCTCATCGATAATCAACGACAAGGAAGAATTTGGCAGCTTTCTTCGAGGATAATTAATTTTCGCTAAAAGATTTGGTCATCTCGAGAAAAAAAAAGAAATCGAAGTGCTGCTTCGAAGAAACGAGAGAATTATCTTATTTATTCCATACAGTTAATAATAACGGTGTCCACGAATTCCGTTACGTGGATATCTAACGTTATCCACACACACACACACACATACACATACACATATGCACACACGTTCGAATACTTTTACCGCAAAATGTGGCCATTGATCGGCGTTTCCTTGTCGATAAAACTCTGGTCTATCGACTGAAACGTATCGACGATTCAACGTCTAACGTCCCGAAGTTTCGACGTTTTCGATGAAAAGCCAATCGTCTTCAACCGTTCGCACATTTTGATCCGATCGATACCGCTCGAAACCGTAGAGAAATATATTTAAATTTGGTCGAAAATTCCGATATAAAGTTTACTTCGATCGTGAAAAATATTCCCTGCAGACAAGAAGAAGAAGAAGAAGAAGATGGAGAAAAAAGAAAGAAGAAAAAGACACGAACGATTCATCAAACGAGTTCTCTCTTTCTCTCTCTCTCTCCACAGTTTTATCCAAGTCACTTTCTCAAAGTCTCTATCGTTTCCCTCGGATTAAACTCGTCCTTATCGTGTCGGAGAGCCTCTTATTTTCGTCCCCGCGAGCGTCATCCAAGCGTGGAAATAAAACGAGCCACTTCCTCCTCCGCGCCAC
>NW_006263698.1:89844-95277 GCF_000469605.1 Apis dorsata | reverse complement strand
CATCCTCCCCCCCCCCCTTCTCCCTGTTATTCCTCACCATCTTCTCGTGAAGATGGAATTCTACTCTCCCTCCAACGAGATCCGATTTGATCTTCGTCGAACGAATGGAATGGGCGAATACTCGATCGAGATAAGGTTCCTCGATACTTTGGACAGAGTTTCGATTTTTCTGGAATCTTTGTTGTCGGAGGATGGGATATACGGTGGTTATCGATCAAGGCTCCAACATCGTCTCGAATGATAACGATTCGAGGATAGGCAGCAGAGGGGGTGTGTATATGTGTGTGTGTGTGTGTGTGTGTTTCCACAACTTTGTTTCAAAGCGACGACTTGGACGGTTTCTTTGTCACATAGTGGGGCAAGGATACGCGCTCCACTTTGATCAACGAACAAAAGGGAGCTGTGGCTCGGTAACGCGCCGCTTTGTTCGATCAATCTTTTCCTTGTGCCGTTGGAAAAAGCCTTACTTTACCAAGAACAACGGATAACGGAGAACACTTCTCTCCTCTATTTGTTTCCGATTCCCCAAGTAAGTTGTAACTAAAGAAGAATGGCCGACTGACAAATCGAGGCCCAAGGCCGAGGATTATTAATGGATTGGAAATAAGATTTCCGATTGTCGGAGGAGCGAGTGTGTTTAACGACCTGAGGGAAAGGGAGGGAAGGAGGTTTGGTTTCGGGATGGTGGCAGGTGGGGCGCTTTAATTAATACACGTGTCGAGGAAGGGGGAAAAAGTTTACCCCCCTTCCTCGAGTTTCTCAAGAATATCCAACCAACTATCATTCGTTCCACTTTTCCGAGGTAATGAATATAAATTGCACTTTTATAAATCGAACTGTTCGCAAACTGTTACAATTTTCCTTTTTTTTTCATCGAAGATGAAAAGATGCGTGCAATTTTCATTCCTCCTTCAATTTTTCTTTGCTCGAGTCGTTGAAAATGAAACGAATTTTTTTGGATACTTTTGATAGCTATCGAAGAGAATATTAAATCGATACAACTTATCCAATTAAAACGAGGAAAATTAAATTATACGTATACGATCATTGCAATAAACGTTTGATGGTCGTTCTTTCTCTCTTGCGTCGATCGTAAATTCTTTATCAATATCAAAGAAAAATAGAAAATTTATATTATATAGTATTATACTCGAATTCGATACAATAATTTTCTGCTTTTTTTGGTTTCAAATATAATAATATCGTAGGCATAGTTGGAAAAGAATAACGATAATTTCACACAATTTTTCGTTTCCCAACTGCCTATCCCAAATAATTTTCATCGAAACGATCGAGAAGAATCTTAACATTTCGTACCAAAACAATCTTTCGTTCCACGAATTCGGACGAATCTTAATTCTCGATCGTTAATTCTCGCGCGTATCTCCTCAGTCAGAGAGAAAAATATACAATTCCATTGCGTTCCGTGTGCACGTCGGAGAATAGAAATGTGTAGGCATGCGAGGAAAAGGGAAAAAAAAAAAAAAAAGAAAAAGAAAGAAATCGAGCAGCTTCTATAACAAGCCGATGTCGCTATTTCTGTTACGATGGATCGCGTTATAAACGCAACTGACCTCTCCAAGATAGTGACGCGTGTCATGACACCGTTTTGGCCACCAATTGCGTCTTCTGTTCAACGCAACGCATTGATCGCAACCGTGTACAGCTGCGAGCCGTTTAAATATAAATTAAACAAATTCCGCGCCGCGGCTTCGCCTCGTTTCCCGCGCACAATCGCGTTTAATGGATTGGAGGAAATAACCCCCTTTTCCGATTCGCACGCCAACCGATTCCACCGATCGAGGAATTTTCGTTTCGTCTCGAATTCAATTTCCATTTCGAGAGTTGGAAATTTCGCTTCGAAAAAAAAAAAAGAAAAGAAAAGAAAAGAAAAAAAAAAAAGAAAAAAAGATCGATGGTGGTATAGATTAAAAATTTGAATAAACGAAGACGAATACGAAATATATGGATACAGATAAATTTTTTAATAATCAATTGATTTCGTTACGAATGACTATTTAAAAAATTGTTGAAAAGTTGCTCTCTGACGAATATATTCAATTTTTGATTAAAATCGATTCGATTCTGACAAAAGAAAAGAAAAGAAAAGAAAAAAAGATTGACGGTAGTATAAATTAAAAATTTGAATAACCGAAGACGAAATATATGGATACGAATAAACTTTTTAATAAGCGAATTCAATTGCGATTCGTTACGAATGACTATTTAAAAAAAAAGTTATTCTTGATAAAAAGTTATTCTCACTCTCTGACGAATATATTCAATTTTTGATTAAGGTCGATGCGATTCTGCCAAAAGAAAAGAAAAGAAAAGAAAAAAAGATTGACGGTAGTATAAATTAAAAATTTGAATAACCGAAGACGAAATATATGGATACGAATAAACTTTTTAATAAGCGAATTCAATTGCGATTCGTTACGAATGACTATTTAAAAAAAAAGTTATTCTTGATAAAAAGTTATTCTCACTCTCTGACGAATATATTCAATTTTTGATTAAGGTCGATGCGATTCTGCCAAAAGAAAAGAAAAGAAAAGAAAAAAAGATTGACGGTAGTATAAATTAAAAATTTGAATAACCGAAGACGAAATATATGGATACGAATAAACTTTTTAATAAGCGAATTCAATTGCGATTCGTTACGAATGACTATTTAAAAAAAAAGTTATTCTTGATAAAAAGTTATTCTCACTCTCTGACGAATATATTCAATTTTTGATTAAGGTCGATGCGATTCTGCCAAAAGAAAAGAAAAGAAAAGAAAAAAAGATTGACGGTAGTATAAATTAAAAATTTGAATAACCGAAGACGAAATATATGGATACGAATAAACTTTTTAATAAGCGAATTCAATTGCGATTCGTTACGAATGACTATTTAAAAAAAAAGTTATTCTTGATAAAAAGTTATTCTCACTCTCTGACGAATATATTCAATTTTTGATTAAGGTCGATGCGATTCTGCCAAAAGAAAAGAAAAGAAAAGAAAAAAAGATTGACGGTAGTATAAATTAAAAATTTGAATAACCGAAGACGAAATATATGGATACGAATAAATTTTTTAATAATCGAATTCACTTGCGCTTCGTTACGACTGACTATTTAAAAAATTGTTGAAAAGTTGCTCTCTGACGAATATGTTCAATTTTTGATTAAAATTGATTCGATTCTGACAAAAGAAAAGAAAAAAAGATCGACGGTGGTATAGATTAAAAATTTGAATAAGAAGACGAAGACGAATACGAAATATATGGATACAGATAAATTTTTTAATAATCGAATTCAATTGCAATTCAATTCGTTACGAATGACTATTTAAAAAAAAAGTTATTCTTGTTAAAAAGTTATTCTCACTCTCTGACGAATATATTCAATTTTTTATTAAATTCGTTTCGTTTCTAACAAAAGAAAAAAAAAGAAAAAAAAAGATCAATGGTGGTATAGATTAAAAATTTGAATAAACAAATACGAAATATATGGATAAATTTTTTTTAATAATCAAATTCAATTGCGATTCGTGAACGAATGACTAGAGGCCATTTAAAAAATTGTTCATTCTCACTCTCTGATATTGAATACATTCAATTTTTGATTAAATTCGATTCGTTTGTGACAACGAATAACTAATTATCCGTCGAATAAATCTCGAGAAGAAGGTTAAAGGTTTCGTGGAAATTTCGGTTCGACCGAAATATTCGGTCGGTGAAACGGTGGCGCAAGCGATAAGCGTTGGCGAAGACGGATACACGCAACGGATGCGACACCATTTTAGAAATGCAGCGACCGCAAGACGCAGCCAGAATGGATATGCATTCCCCGCTTAATAGAGGCGGTAGGTGATCAGCGTTCGTAAATTCAGCCGGGCCATCCTCGTCCCCCATAAATAACTCGCCGCCACGACCTGACCCCGCCGCTGCTGCTCTACGGTCGCGCGCGCTTGTCCCGCCATTTTATGAATGTCCCCTACCTATTCTCGAGCCTTCCCATCCTATCTCAACGTTGGATCAAACTTGAAATCGCCCTTAACCACGACAACAATTCCGGATGATCGATCCCCGAAAAAGGCGACTTCGAGAAAGAGACACTTCTTACAAATAATCCTGGCAAAATCCTCCAAATATTTCGAAATGAAATTTCATCCGTTCCAACCTCGTCGAGGAAGGGAAGGTTTTAGTTTACGGGAATAGAATCCAGTTTCTAGAGAGATAAATTAGGTTCGAATAATCGGACGAATATTTCGTAATTGAAGATGGACAGGAAGGGGTTGGTCGGTTGCCAAACGTGGAAGGGAAAGAGAGTTGGAGAGTTGAAGAGTTTTTTTCCCTCAAGTGTCGTCATTTCCTCCCTTCTGGAAATGATTATTCCATTCCAATATTCCAAAAGATTTTTGGAAAAGAAGGGATTATTTTCGAAGGAGCAAGAGGATTGAAATTACTACAAGGAAACGTTCCCCCTTTGGAAAGAAGAAGACTATTCCTGGCGGATATCCGGCGTTGCGTCTAATGTACAATGCGACTAAATTTTTAAAATTATCCGAGTCAGTCCCTGCGACTAAACGATCACCACGTTCAATTTCGTCCACCATTTTCTCAATTTTCTTTCGCTGATAAACGCGAACGCGGCGACCTCTTCGAGGAAGAGAAAGAAATTTTCGCGCCAGTCCACGAAAAATACATTTTTCTCCTCCAGAACTCGTTTACCTTGCGCGTTACCGCGAGTGGGAAAATCCGACGCTATTGTTGGATCCCTTCAACGCCGTTTTCCCCGGCTATAATTAGTCCCCGGCGGGATGACGTCTCGCCCGAGACGACTTCGATTCCCGAAGAGATTCGATCGAGGCCGGCCACGACCCGGAACAAATCAATACGCCGACACGGCGACACCGATTGGCCGCGTCTGATGCTCGCGCAACGCGCGCCTCCAAAGATCTCCGACCCGAGATCGTTTCCCTCCCTCTGCTTCGATTCCTCCTCCAGTCGTCGCGATCGAATGCTCGATCTCTACCTGCCGTTCTCCTTCTTACGAATATTGCAGGAATTGTAATATATAAGATATAATATCCTGTACAATTACAGGAATCGAATAGGAGCTCGTAATGATCGATATTGTTTTTGTAAGAGTTTTCGACGAGGGTTGTTTCCTCCTCTTGGATTGGAATTGACAATTTTTCGTCGGGGGAGGAAAGATTTCTTTTTCTCGGCCGTGAGAGACGTAGAGGAACGATTCATAGGGGGGAAGGGAGAACAAAGAGTTCTTCAATGCGTTAAAAAAAAAAATAAACTGTCTTTATTAGAAAGGGCGATATACATCTCGATCCGAGCTTTCGTAGTTTCGTTTTTGGACAGTGAAAACAATAAATAAAAATGTGAAATAAATATATTTAATTAACGCGTAATTGCGCGTATCTGTTCAT
>NW_006263698.1:85023-89696 GCF_000469605.1 Apis dorsata | reverse complement strand
AACATTTGAAGTATATATATCGAAGAAAAACAAATAGGTATCAACTATGAAATAGTGATGTTGTTGGCAACGTTCAATAATAAAACCACATATAAAATTTCACTGAACTTTAAATTCTATAACAATGTTTTCTTGCAACTTTCTTTCATTCAACGAGGAGAAGTACGCTCGAGAATTTCGATGATTTTTCAAGGGAATCGGCTCACAACGTCAACATCACGATTGGATCGATTTGGATGGATCGCATTGGATGGATTCTTGTTATCTTGATATTATTAATAAAGGCGTATCGTGGATAGAAGAGATTCCCTCTTCGAGGGAAGATATTTTCGAGTGGGAAAATGATCCGGCGTCGGAGAGATCCCATGGAAATGTATCGGTTGCCAATTATGGAGACACGAGCAGAAGAGAAATAACGTTAGACGAGAAGAAGATCTCCTTAAGAGAAATCTCCCCATTGGAAAAATTCGAGGAGGATTGAAGAAACAATGAGCTCTCTCTCTCTCTCTCTCTCTTTCTCTCTATCTCTCTCTTTCTCTCTCTGTCAAAAAAGGTTAAATATTGACCCTGGTTCTCGTTAATCGTTCCCATCGAGACTCTGTGCGATCTCGAAGCACGGGATCCGTTTCGAGCGGGTTGATCCGGAGGAATTTAAATAGGGCGTGAAAGGATGCGACACGAGGAAATTTTGCGGCACGTTTCAAATTCTCGAGAGAGTTGTGAGAAGAGGTTGAGGATCGTTTGATTCGCTCTGCGAAATTTTCAGGTTTCTGTTCGAGGGGAGGAGAGGAGAAGGATCGAGGGAAAATGGTTGAAAAGGCGGCTAAACGCCGGCAGGAAGTGGAGATCGCGGCACGTAGACGTGGGGAAAAGAAGACGTTTGGAAAGACGACAGAGGACGGAGCAGGAAGTGGAACGACGCCGCCCCGGGCCGTATGCACGATTTTCTTCGCGAGTCGACAAAGGCGACCGGAATCGCGCTCCTTTCTGGGTTAAGTATATCCAGGGGAGGAGAGGGGGGAAAAGACTGCTACATTCCACCCGGAAGTCGAAGACTATCGGGTGAAAAGTGTAATCGAAAATGAATTTCCAGTCAATTCGATTGGAAATTCGATCGAAACTAAGGGGATAGGATAACGTGATAACGATTATTCTAAATTGTTCCTTTTTAAAATCTCCCTCGCGATTTCTTACGTTGACCAAATTATTATTTTTCTTTTATTTTCAATATTCAATTTTCAAATGAGGATGAGTGGCAATAAAGAAATTTGGTTCGCGTACGTATTCACGATTTTTGAAATATATCAATTCAATTATATAATGTCTGTGTAAAATCTTTTTTTTTTTCTTTGGAATATCTTAAATATTATTTATTATCAAGAAATCCAAAAATGGAAAGTCTCGTCGAAATGGTATCGAAGGAAATACGAGGTTATCGAATTAGAGAATGGTTGATGGATCGGTTGGGGGGAGGAAAATAATAGGATCGAAGGGATCGTTGAAATGCATTTCCTCTTCATCTTGTAAAATGTGCATCCTCCCTATGTACGGATAACCCGAGCGGACCTTGCAATTAACACAATTTCCGTGGAAATTCAGGCTCGAGTGGGCACCGAGACAGGGTTCCGATTTGCAGAACTGACCTATTTATCACGTTTTCGATTTCAGGTTCGGTGGAAACACTTCTGTTAACGGATGCCGATTCTTGCCGAGTTAAAGTCAAGTGTCATCGAGAAAAATAAGATCGAATAAGACAATTCAAAATGTATCGATCGAGTGAATATGAAATGCGTCGCGAAAATTTTACGCAAATTAAAATTTAGAGATACCTCTTGCAATCAATCGAAAATCGAAATCGAAAGTGATAATAGAAACTGTCGATGCAATTATCGGTCGAATTTATCACCATCTAATCAAACGTTACAATCAATCATAATGGTCTTCATACGTCTTGCGTAAGATCAATCGAGAGAATATTTATTAAAAGTAATTTCCGTTAATTATCATTTTATTAATTTAAAATCTTGTCTTCGATGAAACTTCGATTTCTAAGATTTACGAAATATATATTATTCCAACTTCGTCAATTTTGACAAGAATATTCAAAAAATCGAGCAACGATATATCAATTAATTATCTGAATAACATCGTGCCGAAACATTAATTCGATTTCAAAATTTAGAATCAATTTCCAATTTCGCAAGCTATCGTACCAGACACTTTTTTGACCAACGCAACGAAACAGAGAAGAAGACTAATTTATCCCTATATATATATCCTTATCAAAAAATCCTTAAAAAAAATATCAAGAACAAAGGATAAATTAAAATTACAAATTTAATATTATTTCGATAATTATAAAATTCTAAAAAGGAAAAAATAAAATCTTCGATTAATTAACTCCAAATGAAATTATTGTTAATACTAACCTATCGATCCTATTAATTACACAATTACAATTTGAAAAATTCAACCTACTGGAAGCAAAACTGGATAAATTCTCATACCTAAAATTAATGATACAAAATAATATTCTATAATTTAATATATATATATATACACTATCTCATCTTCACAAACACAAGAATATACGCGTTCCACATACGTACCATCCAACTCGTGTTATACCTGCGACACACAAGAGTTATTCTCTCCGTTTATTTCACCAGTGTGAGTCGAGCGCCACACACACACACACACACGCACGAGTGGGTGGCCCTCGCACAAGTGGCGCGCTAAAATTGGACGCGGACAGAGGGGAAGGTTTATTCAAATTACTCCGCTTCGACTCTTGGATTCGTAACAGGCGGCCGTTGGTTCGCGGCAGGAGAGTGAAACTCGGGATAAACGTGCACGCGACATTTCGAGCATTGATTCCGCGAAATTAAACGGAGCCCCGTCCCGTGGCCGAGGTTTAATGAAGCGCGAATCCTCTCGCGTCAATGGAGGAGAAGCCTCTTTCCCCTCTCAAAACCGGCATGATATTTCCAATCCAAGCCGCTTCTTTTCTCCCCCCTCCCTCTCCCTAACGCGTCCACGGGTTATTTCGAAAGAGTTATGAACTCGACACTCGGAGAAACCGAGCGCTCTGTGCAAAGGTAAAGGAGGCTTTAATCGAGTTTTAATCGAGCTTCTCTTCTTCCCGCGAAAATCGATTTACTTTATTGCCGGTGATTTGTCAAATATTTCAAATTTATTTGCTCGAGATATTATTATATAATCGAGGAGGATACGAGGGATAAGAGGAGTCGAAGAAAAGAAACATCAATGTTCAAGGATCTTACCGTGGTCTTCTCTAAACAACGAAGTAGATGATGATGCTGCAGTTCGAAGATATCCTCCTCCTTGTAATTGTCGTCCAGCTGAAGGCCGCTCTCCTGCGCGGCCAAACGCGCCTCGGCCGCCTTCTTTTTGCTCACGAAGGCCGCCCCGCTCGACGCTTTCGCGATCCTGATCCGTGCCAATCTTGCTTTCTGGAAGAAAAAACGGGGAAAGGGCAAATGTTAAGAAAATCGTATTATCGAAATCCGTCTCGACAATTTCGTCGCGACGTCCCTCCATTTGTAAAAAAAAGAAAAAAAAGGGAAAAAAAGACGGAAATCGGCGAAGGGAAATATTTAGATGTTGCCAAAATAAAATCGACAAACAACGGTCATCTTCACGGTCAACCTAGTTTCCCTCCGAGTTTTGGAAAGGGACCAAATAATCCAGAGTGGTGAAAGGGCTGAGAGGCTCGATCCCTCCTCCCTTCCTGTTCGAAGCTGTCAGAACAACAATGAGGGAGTTGAAGGGAG
The DNA here is from genome assembly GCF_000469605.1 of Apis dorsata. Classification (NCBI taxonomy): domain Eukaryota; kingdom Metazoa; phylum Arthropoda; class Insecta; order Hymenoptera; family Apidae; genus Apis; species Apis dorsata. Next base: position 85,902 of record NW_006263698.1, on the reverse strand, counting down.
TTCAGGAGTGTTCAATCTTTCCAGGTCAAACGATAGGTTTAGAGACGAAATTGAAACGCGTTGAAACACCGTAATCATCATCAGACTAGCTCGCTTCGAGGAAAATCGGGCGAATTCGCGGCTTAGAAGAGGCGCATTAAATCTCAACAACGACAATGCATCGTGCTCGCCTGTTTTCTTTCTTTATTTCTTTCTTTCTTTTCTCTCCTCTTTTTTTCTTTCCTCGAGGCGATCTCTCCCGTTTCGCGCCGACGCTCGGTCAATTAAGCTTTTAGCGAGGATTTTTGCAGGAGGAAATTTACCGTGCGCACCGCCATTCAAATGCCGCAAATACGAGAAGACGGCGATCCCAAGCTTTAAACGCGTCCACGCCCATTTCCGCAACGATTATGCCCCGGCCGTTGGATTTTTCGCTTCTTGCACAGAGACATCGCGCGATACCTTGTTCAAACCAGCCATTTCAAACTTAGCGAGAACTTTTTCACACTTTTTCGGAGAAGCAAACCGATGAAATGAACCGATGAAAATCGCCTCTTTCCTCGATCCCATTTCAAATTTACAGCTATCTCAATTGAATAATTCGACGAGATAATCCGTATTGATAATCGCCAATGGAACAATGTGCTTCGCGCGATCTTGATTTCCAACGAGACAAGATTTCTAAGAAGTCTTATTCACTTTAATCCTTTATCGACGTGGAGAAAATATGATGATATAGGGATTTTGAGTAAACACCATTGTTGAATCAGTGGAATCGATGATTTCTCTTTTTTCTTTTGGATATCGTTAAAAACGTTGAAAGTTTCAAGATGGCCCGGTATTTCACGCGTGGCAAAATAACTGTTCGTTGGTCGGATAAATTTATTTTCATCGCGATTT
>NW_006263698.1:81204-82676 GCF_000469605.1 Apis dorsata | reverse complement strand
AGAGAGAGAGAGAGAGAGAATATTTATATCGCGAATGATGGATAGAGAAACGCTTGAGCGAGCGTTTATCATTGTTATACACGATGATGCGTGTTAAGTTGGAAAGATGGGATGGCGTGGAGTGCGCCATCCCCTGTCCAACGAAATTAATCGACGTGGCCGCTAATTAATTCGCTTATGAACAGCAATTTTTTGTCGGGCGACAGCTACCTGTTGTCTCACATCGAATTAATTAACTATCGACATCGTTGTGAGCACCGACCTTCGCCCCGTGTAATATTAATTACCATGACAGAGAGAGGGAGAGAACCCTCTGTTTCCCAAACATAATCCTCTGATAGGAATCATCGGTGTTACGCATCGACGATGATGGAAGATTAAATTTCAACCGGATATTACCGCATCTCTTCTTAACTATTCAACTCATTTTGCACGAAAAATCAATTCGAATTGAAATTTCATTCATACCTCATCATATATATATTTAAAGGAAATCAAGTTCAACCTGCGAATTTACGAATAAATTCATTTATCGAGATTTAGCGCTGGTAAAAAGAGAAAGAAAATGTTCAAAAAATGCTCTTTCTACTCGTGAAAAACAACTCGTTCAACAATTTGAAATACAACATCGTTCGAAACCTCGATGGTTTCTCATATCCTTCCTCGCAAACTTGGTGAGGAACGTCGAAACTTATCTACAGGACGGTAGAAGAGGGATCATTTTTCAAAGATTCAAATAGAAGATTTATGCTCGCTCGTCATGTCCCTGTCGACTCTTCCCTATTTTTCCACGACTCGTGGCGACGAATCTCGACAAATCCCACGTTTCCAACGTCACGGATTAAAACGAATAAAAGTATACATATATACGTCCAGATTTATCTCGATATGCATCTCGATCCTTGGAGTCTCGACGGAAAGGGCATCGATGCGGAGAGACACGTATACGCGAGCACGGGTTGGAAAATATCGCGTGGCTTTGGACGATTAATTCGAAGGAAGATGAGGAGGAGGAGGAGGGGAACCGATAAGAAAAGAGGATGCACGAGAGATTCCACCAACCGCTATCGCGGTTTTCGGTTCCATCCCTCGCCCCGTTCAACCCTCGTAGTACGAATGTCTGTCCAGGTTCTCCTCGCGGGAAGACGGTAAGTTAATTAAGCGAACGAATAACACGCGGGTCACGGACGAGTGAAAGGGGCGCGGCATTTCGTTTCGTTTCAAGAAAGGGCCACACCGGGATAAAGTACGCAAGACCTACTTTTTCCACCTCGAGCATTGAAAATTAAAATAGTAAAGTGCCGCGTTGGAGGAAAAAAAAAAAAAAGAAGTTCGTCGTTTCACCGACGCGTTTCCTCGTGCGCCTTCCTTTTCCTCCCCTCATCTCCTCTTCCTCCCGCGCTATAACGTTAATAGTCGAAGGGGTGGAGGAGAAAACGTCGGTTAACCGAGAAGGAGAGAAAGGGCTCTGG
>NW_006263698.1:77978-81085 GCF_000469605.1 Apis dorsata | reverse complement strand
CCCCCACGCGTGTAATAATCGTATCCCTGATGCGATGGAATAGCATGAATTTATATACGCGCGATTGTATACACGTGTGTGTGTACATACAATAAAAATCTTTTCTTCGATTATCGTTCGTCTTCTTTTTCTCCTTTTCTTTTCTTTTCAGTCGTTTTTTTCCCCGGGTTGTCGATACGGGAGGAAATTATTGGTCGTCGTAACGAGGTGGAATTGTAATTGCAAATGATGGGCGCGTGTAATCGAGTTGCGGATGCGGATTTTTTTTAAATACAACGACCTTATTTCTCGTGGAATTTTTAAAGATCAAAGGGTGTCTGATCCGAGAAACAGGTACGTTATACAATTTCGTATCGCTGATAATGTTGCAAACGAACGCGATTGTTTCGTGTTATCCGATTATTATTATATGCATTGTTATCCAAAGACATATCTTTATCGTACAATTAATTTTTAATTGTCTCGTTTCAGAGAGAGAGAGAGACACCGTACCGAGGATTAATCAAGCTAAAAGATAAAATCTTGTTCTTTCTTGTCCCGTTGGATGGCGTGAAATTTATCATCGAATATATTAAATTTAACACACGAGGCGAATTTTTCTCTATCCCACCCACGAAGTGTAAATTTTAATACCGAAGATAATTTTGTAAGATTATTATGTTATATTAAAACGATGTTGTTGTAATAAAAAATATTGCTTATAATAAAAATTTTTTTAAAATTAACTCCCGTTTATTTTTTTTTTTTATTATATCCCTCATCCCTTTACATAACGATCTTGTACGAAAGTTATAAAGTATATAACTTTAAATTTGACCAATTTCTCTTCTAAAAAGGAAAAAAAAAAAAAGAAGAAAAATTCATTTCTCCGCAAACACAAATTCGTTCTATAAAGTTTCTAAAAAATCGTTATCATCATCGCCCGGTTCCGTAACCGTTTCAGAATTGTTCGATCGGGTGGCGTTTGGCAAAAGAGAACCGGTGCACCGGTGCAGATACGTTTCATTCGTAGAAGAGAGACTTCGTTTCCCCGTTTGCAACGCGCGATATTGCGATGAATGCGTTTTCGAATCTATGCGACTTCCGCTCGTTCTCCCGCGAGAGAGCACGCTGCCGGATGCTGATAAAAATTTTCGCGCGAAATTTTTCGACTCGAGATCTGAAATCCAAATTTTCCATGGGATCGATCTCTCAACGCGCACATTTGGTGTCACATTTTCGTGTCACCGATTTGTTCGACCATTTTTTTCCCCCTTTTTTTTTCAACTCGCGCCACTATAATTCGCGGTTGGGAATTGATACGCCTCGATGTTCGAGTATCGGAAAAAGCGGAAAAGAACAATGACGATGGCCGGTAATCGTGGATTTAATTGAAATTGGATGTAACAATTGCGTTGTCGATCGATCGTTTCGACATCCCCTACTAAACCAAAATTGACGGGTTCATCCCCGTTCGATGCAAATTAATCTTACTGTTTTGCGAACAAATATTTCGCAAAATTGGTGGAGAAAGATAATCTGGAGAAGTGAGGCTTATTAAATGGAAGAAAAAAAAAATTCTCTTTTTTATCGTTTGCTAAATTTTATGATTCGACGATATATTTTGTTGTAGATTCTAATATTAATATTAATATAATAATTGTAGTTTATTCTACAGTAGTTTATTCTACAAGGGAAAAGAATGTTTGTAACATTTTTCTCGAATAAAAATCACAAGTATCGATTTGATTATTCTATTACATTTTTAATTTTTTCATTTCTATTAAAGAAGAAATTGTACAAAGAGATATGGGCAAGATACTACGTCGCGCAAATATTAAAAAGCGATGACGCAGTCTGTTATCGCGTTTCGCCGAATTACGCGGAATTACTCATAGCGAGAAGAAAAACATCTTCGAGGACAACACTGAGAGAGAAATAATCCATAAAAACGTACTATCGATGTTTATAAATATCAGCTCGATGGAGACAGCAGCCGTTAATAGAACACGCTATGATAACTAACAATAAGTCGCAATTTGTGAATTTTATCTTATCCATCTTGCGAATTTCAAACAAAATTTTCTTACAAAATCTTACGTTTAATACCTACTACTCGACATTCCAACGACAGTGGAATATTTCGTGAAAATCAATTTAAATACAATGACGAATTATTCGAATTTTAAGGGAAAAAGATCGATATAAGTTTAACCAATCCGATCCAATATTTGTTTAAAAAACTCGAGCCCGAATTTTAACGCGTTATTTTCGCCGGATAACGAAATAAGTGGGAAAGTAGCGTGTGAAATTTCGGTGATTTTCAACAATCGAGCACCCATGTATGCCGATATCCTTTTATTTCCGTCTGAATGAGATCGGGCCGCGAAAGTCGATTTTCACGCGGTGGCATAAAGAGTTCCAATTAAAAGTCCCTTTACCGAGTTCGCGCCAAGTTAATCCGCTCCGGAGGAATCTCGCCCCCATTGTTCCCGCCGACATTTATCGTGGCCGCCGTAATATCCCGAATATCGGCTCGAACAAAGGTAATCGACTCGAGCTGCGCCGAATCAAAGGAGGAGGAGGAGGAAGAGGAGGAGAGTTCGTCTAGTTCAAAGCTTTCCAAATATCGGATAAAAAAATTATTCCTATTCAACCATTTCTCGATCATCGATTCATCCGTGTGATCAAGGAAGAATAAACACGGCAAGGAATGCTGCGTAATTGTATTTGATAAAATTATGGCGCAATATATATGTATAGAATTATTTAAAAAAATTCCTCTCTCGCATTCTTTCCACGTGTTGATTACGTGGGAAATTATTGATATCGCGATTAAAAATTCTAAAAATTCTAAAAATCGAACCGCGAATTGTAATTGTAATCGGTTTATCGGAGTACACGACCAAAGAAGATGAATTAATGCGAGATAATATATACAAAAAAGGGGAAATTTTAAAAAATCGAGCCGCGATTTATAATTGTAATCTGTTTATCGTGGTACAGAATCAACAAAGAAGAATAGTAAAAAAGTTATTTAACAAAATTACTAATATATTCATAATATATACAAAATTGCCAAAAAACTTCCTCTCTCGCATTTTCTTTCGACGTATTAATTACGTGGG
>NW_006263698.1:76413-77783 GCF_000469605.1 Apis dorsata | reverse complement strand
ATCGTTATCGCGATTAGAAATTCCAAAAAACGCGAAATTTCGAAAAATCGAACCGCGATTGAATCTCTATTATAATCGATTTATCGTGGTACACGATCAACGAAGAATAAAAAAGTTGAAATGCAAAATAACAACGCAATACGATTATTTAAAAGGATCTGTTTATCTATTAATTATTAATTATCGATATTATAGAAATTTTATAATCGATAAGATAAACGAAGAAAAATAATAAAAAAATTACTTGACAAAATTACGGCGCAATATATAAAATTATTAGAAAAATTTCTTTATCTAATGCATTTTCTTTCGACGTATTAATTACACGAGCGTTGAAACTATTGATATCGCGATTAAAAATTCTAAAAATCGAACTGCGAATTGTAATTGTAACCGATTTATCGAAGTACACGATCAACGAGGATGAATTATTAAGAAAAAATATTGCAATATGCAAAAAATGCGAAATTTTGAAAAATCGAGCCGGGATTTACAATTGTAATCCGTTTATCGTAATACAATCGTAGATCAATGAAGAAAAATAATAAAAAAATTATTTGGCAAAATTACAGCGCAATATATACAAAATTATTAAAAAAATTTCCCTTTCTAGCGGATTTTCTTTCGACGTATTTACGCGAGCGTTGAAATTATCGATATTGCGATTAGAAATTTTAAAAATCGAGCTGCGATTTGTAATTATAATTGTAATTATAATTTATCGAGATACACGATCAACGAGGATGAATTAATAAAAAAGTTGCGCAATTATTTGATAAAATTATGGCGCTATATATATATATATACAGTATTTAAAAAAATATATACGTATTAAAAAAAATTCCTCTATTGCATTTTCTTTCGACGTTTTAATTACGTAGGCGTTTATTAAATTATAATCGTTATCGCGATTAGAAATTCTAAAAATTCGAGTCGCGAATTGTAATTATAACGGTTGTAACCAGGATACACGATCAACGAAGATGAATTAATAAGAAAGTTGCGCAATTATTTGATAAAATTACGGCGCAATATACAAAATTATTAGAAAAATTTCTCTATCTAGGGTTTTCTTTCGATGTATTAATTACGCAGGGATTGACTATCGATGTCGCGATTAAAAATTCTAAAAATCGAGCCGCGAATTTGTAATTGTAATCGGTGTACACGACCAAAAAAAAATAAATTAATACGGGACAATAAATATAAAAGACACATAATTTCGAAAAATCAAGAAGAATAATAAAAAAATTATTTGACAAAATTACGGCGCAATATACAAAATTATTAAAAAATTTCTCTATCTAGGGTTTTCTTTCGATGTATTAATTACGCAGAGGTTGACTATCGATGTCGCGATTAAAAATTCT
>NW_006263698.1:76128-76405 GCF_000469605.1 Apis dorsata | reverse complement strand
ATCGAGCCGCGATTTGTAATTGTATACGACCAAAAAAGATGAATTAATACGGGACAATATATATAAAAAACACGAAATTTCGAAAAATCAAACCGCGATTTATAATTATAATTCGTTTATCGTGGTATAGGATCAACGAAGAAGAATAATAAAAAAGTTATTTAACAAAATTACGGCGCAATATACAAAATTATTAAAAAATTTTTCTATCTAAGGTTTTCTTTCGATGTATTAATTACGCAGAGGTTGACTATCGATGTCGCGATTAGAAATTCTA
>NW_006263698.1:75527-76101 GCF_000469605.1 Apis dorsata | reverse complement strand
ATCGAGCCGCGATTTGTAATTGTATACGACCAAAAAAGATGAATTAATACGGGACAATATATACAAAAAACACGAAATTTCGAAAAATCAAACCGCGATTTATAATTATAATCCGTTTATCGTGGTACAGAATCAACAAAGAAAAATAATAAAAAAGTTATTTAACAGAATTACTAATATATACATAATATATACAAAATTGCCAAAAAACTTTCTCTCTCGCATTTTCTTTCGACGTATTAATTACGTGGACGTTTAAATTATAATCGTTATCGCGATTAGAAATTCCAAAAAACGCGAAATTTCGAAAAATCGAACCGCGATTGAACCCCTATTGTAATCGATTTATCGTGGTATACGATCAACGAAGAATAAAAAAGTTGAAATGCAAAATAACAACGCAATACAATTATTTAAAAGGATCTGTTTACCTATTAATTATTAATTATCGATATTATAGAAATTTTGTAATCAATTCCGACTACGATACACGACTAACAAACTACAACGATAAAAAGATTGCGCTGTTATTCGGCAAAAATTACGACGCAATATATATATATAATTATTCGAA